>NC_092781.1:51552180-51852180 GCF_047496795.1 Chiloscyllium punctatum | reverse complement strand
CCATGGCTTTTGTTTATTCTACTTTGTTCAGCTGTTTCGTCATGTTATGTGCAGCGATTCGAATTTGTTGAAGACTGACATTTGTGATTCTGTGGCCATCATGATGAGGGTGAGGTGCATCATTTACACAACAAGTCCATCCTTGCCTATTATACTGAGGTAGAGTGCTGTCCCATTCTTTAGGATGAGTATATTTGTGGAGGCCAGCCCTTTACGAATTGTTTAAATGGAAGATCACCGTTTATGACGGGATTTGGCAGAAGCGCGGAGCTTTGAACTTATCTGTTGGTCTTGGGATCATTTCATCCTCTCTATCAAATGTTTGTTCTACTGATATAAGCTTTAATTGGGTGGTCATCAGTTTTTGGTAAACATGGTTCTGCCCCTGGCATGTCCATCCGCATTCGTTACTGAACCATAGATTGGCTTGATGGTCATGGTAGATTGAGGAATTATACTAGGCAAAAGGTTACAGATTTTGTTTTAATATAAATCTGCTTCTGCTGCTGCGATGGTGTACAGCATCAGAAGATTTTCAGGCATTCTTTAATCAATGCAGTTCAGAGAACAATAGAAGTATGTAAAGAGGATTTTTGACGTGGAACTGAATTGAGGACATTGAAGAATAGGTGTCGAAAGGGGTGTTATACAGTGTTACGTCAAGGGGTCATTCCTCCTACTTAATTGGAATTAACGCCACAGGGAGGATTTATCCCAAGTAGTGACCGGTGAAAGTTCGAGAAGCAAAGAACCATTTAAAGTAAAAATTAATAACTTTATTGCTTTGTGTCTAATAGAGAATAATTAGCTAACAAGTATTCGCAGCTCCTTCCTCTAACCTATCATTGACTGTCCTGTCTATAATACTAGTTCGATAAAACCTCCGATGAAGATATACGGAAAAATTCAAATTTCAAAAACAACCAGCGTTCGAATCTTCTCTTTATATCTTTCTTTGTCCTCTTTTCTTCTTCTTAAAGAAATTTCACGGGTCACTGCTGGATAAAGGTGCATTTAAGAGAGATATTCTCCGGGCAGTCTGCAGGCGTCTGTGGCTTGGCAGTTCACTTCTTACTGTTAATTTTTCCCGATATTTTACCTCAAAGGATCGGATTGTTTCATTGTCTTTTCGTACTGTAAATACACTAAATACAACCTTTATTGGTGGTTGGTATTTTGCGGCATAATTTAAACAGATTGGCCAAATTCGATTTTGTTTTGTCGTCTCCAAGCGATCAGCTAGACGAGGTGCTGGGCGAAAAGGTGACAATGTATCTTTTTCAGAACATTTGCTGCTGCGACAGGTAGTTCTGAAAACTTTTAACTCTCTTTAAAGTGCAGCATGCCTTACACCTTCATAACAACAATCATGGAGTCTTAGAGTGATACAATATGCAAAAGACCCTTCGGCCCAACTCGTCCATGCTCACCAGATTTCCAAAACTGAACTCGTCGTATTTGCCTGTGTTTGGCAGCTATCTCTCTCAAGGTTTTATTTCATGTCCGCATTCAATTATCTTTTAAATATAATTGTATGCATCTAGACCACTTCCTGTAACGGCTTGTTACAGATACTCAACACCCTCTGTGAGAAACAGCTGCCTCTTAGACCCCTTTTCAGTCTCTCGCCGTTCACCTTTAAACGATGCTGTCTGGTTTTGGACACCTCTACCCTCCGCGAAAGACCTTGACTACTCACTCTACCCCTGCTCCTCATGTTTTTATAAACATCTATGACGCCACCTCTTCGCCTCCCACACAAAAGGCAAAACACAATTCACAAGCAATCGAGTCTATCCGTCCATCTCAGAACTCCAGTCTCCGTGATACCACTTAAAACAGTATGCAGAGAAATCAGATTTAATTTTTCGCATCCAGCGACCATTTATTCGAAGCTGAGGAAGAACACAAATATGTCAACTCGTCACCCTGCAATTCCTTCCCCAGCTTTCCACAATGTCCTGCGATACAGAAACAGATTGTGGGTATTTATCCAAGGGTTTGCATTTTAGAACTTCCAGCATTTCTTCTTCTGTAATGTGGCCTCATTTCCAAACATCACTGCACAGATTTATTTCCCTGAGTTGCCTTGTTTCTTCGCAGTAAACACTGATGCGATATATTTATGCAGGATCGCCCACATTCAACTGGAGCAATGTTTAAGGCAGAAGAATTGGGTAGGTCGTGTCCTTGTGATGAGTGTGAATCAGCATGGGCAGGCACGTGTGGACTGTGCTATAGAACTGTCAACAGTGTTTCTGCGTTTTTCCACTTTTATAGGAAGGAATACAATGTTTACATTTTAACATTGTTTTCTTTATGCTTCTGCTTTATGATTCTGTATTTTACGATACTTGAGGGGAACGTTGTACCTAAGATTGCATCACATATGGCGATTTGCACACTTCGCACTGTCCTCGTGTGAGCTCCTGAGACAATAAACCTAACCAACTTAATTCATCTGCTGTGGCTGTACACACAGACCGCTGTTTGATCTTTAAGCGGCTCTAATCTCTCCCTGATTATTCTTTTGTCACTAATATACTTGTGGAATGGAATCTCTTGTGATTCTTATAAGCTCGATTTGCCAAAACTATCTCATGCCACTTCTTGCCTTCCTGATTTCGCTGATAAGTGTACAACGCTGGAGGGATTCACTTGTACTCAGCTGCCTTTAGCTGGCATATACCTCGTTTGTCTTGTATCCCCAATATTCCCTGACGTGTCTTGTTCCCTATTCCTGCTAGAATTGCCCTTCACACTAACAGTAACATGTTGTCCCTGAATTCTCGTTATCGCACTTCTGAGAGACTCCCACTTGGCAGGTGTCCCTTTACATGTGAAGAGTTTCCCCTATTCATCTTTTCAAAGATCCTGCGTAATACCCCTACAATGGACTTTGCACTAATTTATCACGTTAACTTCTGGACCAGACCTATGCTCTTCCAGAGCCATATTAAAACTAAAAAGTAACTATCACTTCACCCAAAGTGCACCCACTCCAACACCGCAGTCACTTGCCCTTCATTATTTACCTACTGCTATGGGAAGAGTGTTACTAAACTGGAAAGTGTGAAGATTAAGATTACAACGATGTTGCCTGGACAAACTGCCTGAGCTATGCGGAGAGGTTGGACACGCTACGAATTTGGATTTTTTTCCAGCGTTGGAGGCAAGGCCATGGATACCTTAGAGGTGTATAAGATCATGAGAGGCATGCATTAGGTGAATGCACTCAGTCTGTTTCCCAGATTGGGGAATCAAGGACGAGAAGGCATCAGTTTAATGTTAGAATGGAATGATAAAAGGGGAGCTGAAGGGCAACCTTTTTGACACAGAGGACAATGCACGTGTGGAATGAAATGCCAGAGGAAGTGGTTGAATGGGGTACGTTAACAACATGTAAAAGGCTTTTAAACAAATAGGCAACGTCAGGAAGAGTATGCGTGAACTGCAGAGAAATACTTTCGTGCAGATTGTCATTTTAGTCAGCATGGACCAGTTTGGTCCAAACGACCTGTTTCCTTTATGTGTATGTCAGCATGCCTCTAACCTGCCCAGTTCTGGCCCATGTGCCAACTTTGGGCATGTTCAGGACTTTTGAATGGATTCGCACATATTCAGGGAGCAGGAGAGAGAGAGCCAGACAGAGATGGAGGGAGGGTTTGGGCTTTGGGGGGGAGAGAGTGTGGGAGAGAATGAGAAACCTTATGGCGAGACGGAATGAAAGAGAATCAGGCAGAAGAAGTGGGCGAGACAGAGAGTCAGAGTCAGTGTGAGGGGGAGGAGCATTGATAGAGAGAAAGAAAATACTCAGGTAGAGTAAGTGAAGAGAGAAAGTCAGAACAGGGAGAGGAATACCGAGGTAGAGAGTCAGACAGAGGGAGAGAAAGAGACAGAGAGCGGGAAAGAATCAGACAGAGGCTGATGTGGTAACAGAGAGAGAGAGAGATAGTCAAGCAGAGAGAGGGATAGATAGGGAGGGAGTCAGTTGGAATTAATGGAAGACAAGGAGGACAAGAGATGGAGAGGCAAGGAGAGAGAGTTAGATGGAGGGAGGGGGAGTGAGAGAGACAGACAGTCAAATCTGATAGATAAAGAGTAGGCCAGAGTGAGTGGGAAAGGGAAAAGAAGGAGAGGGAGAGTCAGACAGCATGAAAGGGTGTATGTGTGGAAGATACAGCGCTTGAGAGGTAGACAAAGGGACTTGGAAAGCGAGAAAGAGAGAGAGAAGACTCCGACAGAGGGAAAGGAAGAGAGAAATGTCAGACTGAGGGAGAGAAGGAGAGTCAGACACAGAGTGAAGAGACAGTCAATCAGAGGGAGTAGACAAGAGGGCAGACAGATGGCGAAGGAGAGAAGCAGAGTGATACAGAGACTCAGACAGAGTGAAAGAGAGAGAGGGAAAGAAACAGACAGAGAGACAAGGAAGAGAGAGTCAGACGGAGGTAGCGATAGAGAGGTAGAGTCAGACAAGTGGAGAGAGGAAGAGGGTGAGAAAGAATTAGAGGGAGAGAGAAGAAGACGCTCAGATGGACAGAGACGGAGAGAAAGAGAGTCAGAGAGTGGAAGAGGAGAGAGAGAGAATGCCCAGCAGCGGGGGTGCAAGAAATTTGGAGAGACAGAGACAGAGTCAGGGGTAGGGACAGAGAGGGAATGTCAGACAGAGGAAGCGTGAGATGGAGAAAAATGGAGAGCCTGACACAGAGAGAGGGGATAGAGAGACAGAGAGTATCCGACACAGGGAGAAATCTAGTGTGTGAATCATCAGTGGCTGAAGGAGAGAGAAACAGAGGGAGAGAGAGAATCAGACAGAGGGAGAGAGAAAAAAAGGAAGTCGGTGGAGAGAGAATGAGAGAAGGAGACTGACAAAGGGAGAGAAGCAGGGTCAGACAGAGGAAGAGACGCAGAGAGAGGGAGATTAGACACACCGACAGGAGAAAGAGAGAAAGATAGAGTGTCATGGGGAGAAGAACAGAGAGAGTGCCGGATAGAGGGAGATGGAGAGAGAAGGAGAGGGAGTGCTAGAGTCAGACAGAAGAGGTGAGTCAGAGGCAGAGTGGTGAGAGAAACAAAGAGTGAAAGAGAGAATCAGATACACGCTTTGGGAGAGAGACGGAAAAAAATCAGATAGATGGCCAGAGAGAGAAAGAATGAGTCAGACAGCAGACAGAGAGAGATAGAGTGAGAGATTTTGAGAGAGAGGGAGAGTGATATATAATAAATACATATATATATAGAACATAGAACATAGAACATAGAAGAATACAGCGCAGTACAGGCCCTTCGGCCCTCGATGTTGCGCCGATCAAAGCCCACCTAACCTACACTAACCCACTATCCTCCATATACCTATCCAATGCCCGCTTAAATACCCATAAAGAGGGAGAGTCCACCACTGCTACTGGCAGGGCATTCCATGAACTTACGACTCGCAGAGTGAAGAACCTACCCCTAACATCAGTCCTATATCTACCCCCCCCCTTAATTTAAAGCTATGCCCCCTTGTAATAGCTGACTCCATACGTGGAAAAAGGTTCTCACTGTCAACCCTATCTAACCCCCTAATCATCTTGTACACCTCCATCAAGTCACCCCTAAACCTTCTTTTCTCCAATGAAAACAACTCCAAGTGCCTCAGCCTTTCCTCATAGGATCTTCCTACCATACCAGGCAACATCCTGGTAAACCTCCTCTGCACACGTTCCAGTGCCTCCACATCCTTTCTATAGTATGGCGACCAAAACTGCACACAATATTCCAGATGCGGCCGCACCAGAGTCTAAAACAACTGCAGCATGACCTCAGGACTCCGGACCTCAATTCCTCGACCAATAAAAGCCAGTACGCCATATGCCTTCTTCACTGCACTATTTACCCGAGTGGCAACTTTCAGAGATCTGTGTACATGGACACCAAGATCCCTCTGCTCTTCCACACTACCAAGTATCCGACCATTAGCCCAGTACCACATCTTTTTGTTACTCTTACCAAAGTGAATCACCTCACACTTAGCTACATTGAACTCCATTTGCCACCTTTCTGCCCAGCTCTGCAGCTTCTCTATATCTCGCTGTAACCTGCCACATTCTTCCTCACTGTCTACAACTCCTCCGACTTTCGTATCATCCGCAAACTTGCTCACCCAACCTTCTAACCCTTCCTCCAGGTCATTTATAAAAATGACAAACAGCAATGGTCCCAAAACAGATCCTTGCGGAACACCGCTACTGACGGCACTCCAAGATGAACTTTTGCCATCAACTACTACCCTCTGTCTCCTTCCAGCCAGCCAATTCCTAATCCAAACCTCCAACTCACCCTCAATGCCATATCTCTGTATTTTCTGCAGTAGCCTACCATGGGGGACCTTATCAAACGCCTTACTAAAATCCATATATACCACATCTACCGCTTTCCCCTCATCTACCTCCTTAGTCACCTTCTCAAAGAATTCAATAAGGTTTGTGAGGCACGACCTGCCCTTCACAAAACCATGCTGACTATCCTTGATCACATTATTCTTATCCAGATGTGCATAAATCCTATCCCTTAAATTCTCTCAAAGACTTTGCCCACAACCGAAGTGAGACTCACTGGCCTATAGTGACTAGGATTATCCCTACTCCCCTTCTTGAACAAGTGAACCACGTTTGCTAGCCTCCAGTCCTCTGGCACTACTCCTGTAGACAAAGAGGACACAAAAATCAAGGCCAATGGCTCTGCAATCTCCTCCCTTGCTTCCCAGAGAATCGTAGGATAAATGCCATCAGGCCCAGGGGACTTATCTATTTTCACCCTTGCCAGAATTTCCAACACCTCTTCTCGACATATCTCAAAGCCATCCATTCTACTTATTCGTGCCTCAGTATTCATATCGAAAACAATGTCCTGTTCCTGAGTGAATACTGACGAAAAGTATTCATTCAGTGCCTCCCCAATCTCTTCAGCCTCCACACACAACTTCCCATTACTATCCTTGATTGGACCTATTCCTACCCTAGTCATTCTTTTATTCCTAACATACCTATAGAAAGCCTTAGGGTTTTCCCTAATCCTACCAACTAAGGACCTTTCATGTCCCCTCCTTGCTGCTCTTAGCTCTCTCTTCAGGTCCTTCCGGGCTACCTTATAACTCTCAATCGCCCCTATTGAACCTTCACGCCTCATCTTTACAAAGGCCGCCCTCTTCCATTTAACAAGGGATTCCAATTCCTTATTAAACCACGGCTCCCTCACACGATCCTTTCCTCCCTGCCTGATAGGTACGTACTTATCAAGGACACTCAATAGTTGCTCCTTGAACAAGCTCCACATATCGATTGCGCCCTTCCCTTGGAATCTACTTTTCCAATCCACACATCCTAAGTCATGCCTCACCGCATCATAATTTCCCTGTCCCCAGCTATAACTCTTGCCCTGTAGTACACACTTATCCCTCTCCATCACTGGAGTAAAAATCACCGAATTGTGGTCACTGTCCCCAAAGTGCTCACCTACCTCTAGTTCTAATACCTGGCCTGGTTCGTTACTCAGAACCAAATCCTGTATGGCCTCATCTCTTGTTGGCTTATCTACATATTGTGTCAGGAAACTCTCCTGCACACATTGGACAAACACTCACCCATCTAACGAACTTGAGCTATAGCTTTCCCAATCAATATCAGGAAAGTTAAAGTCCCCCATAACAACCACCCTATTACTGTCACTCTTCTCCTGAATCATCTTCGCAATCCTTTCTTCAACGATTCTAGGACTATTCGGAGGCCTGTAAAAGACTCCTAACAGGGTGACCTCACCTCTCCTATTCCTAACCTCAACCCAAACTACCTCAGATGGCAAATCTTCGTCCATCTTCCTTTCCACCGCTGTAATACTATCTTTGACAAGCAAAGCCACACCCCCCCCCTCTTTTACCCCCACCTCTGACCCTACTAAAACATTTAAACCCTGGAACCTGCAACAGCCAACCCTGTCCCTGATCTAGCCATGTCTCCGTAATAGCCACAACATCGAAGTCCCAGGTACCAACCCACGCTGAAAGTTCACCTACCTTATTTCGTATACTTCTGGCATTAAAGTATACACACTTCAAGCCACTCTTCTGTTTACAGGCACCCTCCCTTAAGATTGATGCCTTATTCCTAACCTCCCTACACTCCAGGTCCTGCACCCTAAAGCTACAGTCTGGGTTCCCATGCCCCTGCAGAGTTAGTTTAAACCCCCCCCCCCCAAGAGCACTAGCAAACCTCCCCCCAAGGATACTGGTGCCCCTCAGGTTCAGGTGCAGACCATCCTGTTTATAGAGGTCCCACCTTCCCCAGAATGAACCCCAGTTATCCAAGTACCGAAATCCCTCCCTCCTGCACCATCCCTGTAGCCACGCATTTAACTGTTCTCTTTACCTATTCCTCGACTCTCTATCACGTGGCACGGTTAACAAACCAGAGACAACAACTCTGTTCGTTCTAACTCTGAGCTTCCAACCTAGCTCCCTAAAAGCCTGTCTTACATCCTCAGCACTCCTCCTACCTATGTCATTGATGCCAATATGGACCACGACTTCAGGCTGCTCGAAATCCCCCCTTAAGGACCCGGAAAACACGATCAGAGACATCACGTACCCTTGCACCTGGGAGGCAACATACCAAACGTGAGTCTCTCTCGTTCCCACAAAACCGCCTATCTGTGCCCCGAACTATCGAGTCCCCAATTATTATTGCTCTGCTCTTCTCCACCCTTCCCTTCTGAGTAGCGGGGACAGGCTCCGTGCCAGAGGCCTGAGCCCCGTTACTTACCCCTTAGGTCTCTTTTCCTGAACCAAAACGGTATACGTGTTCTTGAGGGGAACGACCACAGGGGGTCCCTGCACTGGCTGCTTCCTCCCAGTCCCCCTCACTGTCACCCATCTATCTGCCATCTTTGGAGTTACTACTTCCCTATAGCTCCGATCTATGACCCCCTCTGCCTTCCGAATGATCCGAAGTTCATCCAACTCCAGCTCCAGTTCCCAAACACGGTCTTGGAGGAGCTGGAGATGGGTGCACTTCCTGCAAGTGTAATCAGCAGGGACGTCCATGGCATCCTTCACCTCATACATGTTGCAGGAGGAACATTGCACTGCCTTCACTGCCATCCTTCTAAAGCTAACCTTTATTTTAAAACAAAACTGGGTCTAAAGAATACAACAAGCAAAATTCAGCACTTACCTACTTACCACAACGGATCTTATTGTTAGGTTAGAGGAGGAGGGCGGGTGGGAGGCACTATCCTCCGCATTGAGTACAGGATTTGGGAGGTCACCTTGCAGCTGTACAGGACATTGGTTAGGCCACTGTTGGAATATTGCATGCATTTCTGGTCTCCTTCCTATCGGAAAGATGTTGTGAATCTTGAAAGGGTTCAGAAAAAGATTTACAAAGATGTTGCCAGGGTTGGAGGATCTGAGCTACCGGGAAAGGAAGAACAGGCTGGGGTTGTTTTCCCTGGAGCGTCGGAGGCTGAGGGGTGACCTTATAGAGGTTTGCAAAATTATGATAAGCATGGATAGGATAAATAAGCAAAGTCTTTCCCTGGGGTCGGGGAGTCCAGAACTAGACGGCATAGGTTTAGGGTAAGAGGGGAAAGATATAAAAGAGACCTAAGCGGCAACCATTTCACGCAGAGGGTGGCACGTGTATGGAATGAGCGGCCAGAAGATGTGTTGGAGGCTGGTACAATTGCAACATTTAAGAGACATTTGAATGGGTATATGAATAGGAAGGGTTTGGAGGGATATTGGTCGGGTGCTGGCAAGTGGGATTACATTGGGTTGGGATATCTGGTCGGCATGGACGAGTTGTTCCGAAGGGTCTGTTTCTATGCTGTGTATCTCTATGACTCTATGACTCCATCAACGTCACACTGACCAACTCTCATTCACTCCGTCACTGTAACCCTGTCAACATCACAGTCACTCGATCATCATCATCTTGTCCCCGTCACGCTCTATCCATTACTGTCACCATATTCCCCTCACACTCACTCTACTACTGTCACCCAAAACACCATCATCCTCTCTCTACCATCTTCAACCTGAACCCCTCACAAGCAATCTCTTACCGTCACCCTGACCTCTCACAATTACTCCGTCACTATATCCCTGACCACAAATGTTCACTCTATCACCATCATCCTGACACCTTCATATTCAGTCCATCACTGTCTCCCTGACGCCCAACCACTCACTCTGTCACCCTCACCCTGACCCCTTCACATTCACTCCGTCACTGTCACCCTGGCAACCTCACTCACTCCCTCACTATCACCCAAACGTCCTCACCTTCACACTGTCACCAACACCTTGAAGCCCTTCCACTCACTCCTACACTGTTTCCCTGCCCCTGACACTTGCGCCGTCGCTATTACCCTGTCATCTTCTCACTCACTCCGTCACCTTCACCTTCAAACCCCATTGTCACTAGTTCACTGTCACCCTGAAACCTTCACATTCACTGTATTACCATCAACCTGATACACCTCACACTCACTCCGTCAACCTCATACTGACTCCATCACTGTCACCCTGACCCAATTACGCTCACTCTGCCAACCTTACACTAACTCCCTTAATCTCACTGCATCACCCTCAACCTGATCTCCTCACACGCAATCGGTACCTCTCACCCTAACGCCTTCACCCTTTCTTCCTCACACTCACTCTGTTACCTTTTCCTTGACACACCTCACACTCACTCCATCAAACTCACACTGACTCCGTCGCCATCACCCTGACCCACTCACACTCACTCAGTCAATCTCGCCCTGACACCCTCCTATTCACTCAGTTCATCATCACCTTGGCATCCTCCCACTCCTCCACTATTATCAACCTGACATTTTCACTCATCCCTATGCTATGACCCTGATATACGCACACTCACTCCAACATATTTATCCTGATCCACTAACACTCACTTCACCACTGTCTCCCAGATCGTATAACATTCACACCAAACTGTCTCTCTGTAGCCCTCACACCTATTCCTGACCATTACTGCTATCCACTCACACTCACTAAGTCCCTATAATCTTGATTCCCTCACATTCACTCCATCACAAACAAAATGTCCCCTTACACTGACTCCGTCATCGTCACCCTGCTAACCTCACACTCACTAAATCACTGTCACCCTGGCTCTCTCACACTCACTCCATTTCTGTCACTTATAACTCCTTAAACTCACTCTCTCACTGTCAACCTGATCACATTAGATTTACTCTGTCACCATCACTCTTCCCTCCATACTCACTCACTTACTTTCACGTTCGCCCCCTCAGACTCACTCCAGCATCCTGAGTCACCAGCGCTCACTCTTTGACCTTCACCCTGACATCCTCACACTGACTCTGTCACTGTCATCCTGACACTCTCACACTCACTCCATCACTCGCACCCTGATCCCTTCACACTAAATCCGTCACCATCATCCTACATCACTCAGATTTACGTTGTCACCCTGACTCACGAGCACTCACTCCATTGCTAACATCCTGACACCCTCGCATTCACTCCCTCACTGTCAGGCTAACTCCGAACACTAACTCCGTCAACATCACTCTGCACTCCTCAAATACAGTTTCTCACTGTCACCCTGATCCATTCATTGTCACTCCTTCACTTCAACCACACCCCTCACAGTCACATGTCAAACTCACCCTGAACCCCGCACACTCACTTCGCCACCCTCATCCTGAACCCTTTACACTGACTCTGTCACCATCACTGAGACACACTCACAGTTATCCCATCACCCTGAGGCTGACCCCCTCGCAAACAATCTGTCACCATCACTCTGATCTCCTCAGTCTCACTCCTTCACTGTAACAATGACACACTCGGTTTTATTCCTACACTGTGATCCTGATCCCTCACACTCACTCTATCACTGCGACCCGTACCTCGGCAGAATCACTCCATCACCCTAACTCCCTCACTGTCACTCCGTCTCCTCACAACAATTGCCTCTCACTTGCTCCATCGCAGTCACCCTTACCCACTCAAAATTATTAGGTCAAGGTCAACGTGACCCTTTCACTCTCACTCCGTCGCCATCAATCTGACGCCCTCACACTCACTCCAATACTGTCAACCTGACCCTGACTCCCCACTGTCACATGGACCCTATCACACTCACGGTCCTACTGTCACCCTGAAGTCTTGGTCCCCTAACAGGAACTCAATCACCATCAAACTGACCTCCTCACACACACTAATTCACCGTCACCCTGACCCCAATGCTCACTCGATCTGTCACTATAATTTTAACCCCCTCATACCACGCCTTAACTGTCACCCACACCCTTCACACTCAGTCGGTCGCCCTCACCCTGACACCCCCTCACAGTCACTCAGTCGCCTTCCCCTGACATCTTCAATCAATACTTCATTATCACCCTTACCCCCTCACACTCAATCCATCACTCTTACTCTGACACACTCACACTCACCCTGCCACCATCTAGCCGACCCCCTCACTCTCACTCCAGTAGTGTTCTCTGACAACCTCACACTCAGTCTGTCACGCTCAGCCACTCACAGTCTCTCTCTCTCACCACGACTCTGACCCCCTCACACTCACTCCATCTCTGTCACCCAAAACCCCTCCAATTCCCTCCCTCATTTTCAACCTGCGTTCTTTACAATCTCAGTTTTCGTCACCCTGATCCCCTCACACTCACTCCATCACTATCAGCCTTACCCCCACACTCCCTCACTACTGTCACCCATACCACCTCTCACTCATTGTATCACCCTGACTCACGGGCACTCACTCAGTGACCTTCAGTCTGACATACTGTCACCCTGACCCCTTCACATTCACTCTATCCCCCTCACCCTGATCCCCTCAGATCCAATCCATCACCGTCACCCTCAGCCCCACACACTGACCAATCACAATGACTCGGCCTTCATTAACTTCTTCACATCAGACATCACTCAGTCACTACCAACCGGACCCCCACACACTCATACTCTCAACATCACCTTGAGTCCATGACATTATATCCGTCAACGTCACCTTATCTCATCAGACTCACGATATCACAGTCACATTCAGCCTGAAACCATACGCTCACTCCATCACCATCACCGACACCACCTCACACTCATTCCTACACTCTCTTCCTTACACACTCGCACACAGTCCCTTACTGTCACACTGACTCCCTCACACACTCTCCACCATCGTCAGACTGACCCGATCACATTCTCTCAATCACCACCACTCTGAACTCCCTCACACTCACTCTCTCACCGTCACCCTGTCCAATGCAAATTCATTCCGTCACTGTTAACCTGACATACTGTGCCATCGTCACCCTGATCCCCTCACAATCACTCCTTCACCATCACCCTGAATCCAGCTCACTCACTCTGTCACTGTCAAACTAATCCCCTCATACTCACTCTGTCATTGTCACAAACACCTCCTCACATTACTCCACCGCCATCACCCTATTCACCTCACATTCACTCCGTCACTGTCACACTTACCTCCTCACAACCACTCCGTCATCATCACTCGGACACCTTCACAAACACTGCATTACCGTCCATTTGACCCCCTCACACTCACTCCATCACTATCAGCCTGACACACTCAAACAAACTTCTACAAGATGAACCTGATATTCTCACAGTTGGCCAAACACAGTTATCCCAATTCACACATACTCACTCCACTACTGTCGATCTCACCGGATAACATTCATAGCCTACTTTCTCCCTCTAACACTCACACTCAATCCTGACTGTCACTCTGAACCACTCACACTCACTCCATCAATCTGACTCACCAGCATGCACTCCGTCACTATCACCCTGACTCCTTCACACTCACTCCATCTCTGTCACCTTGATCCCCTCACAGGCATCCATCAGCATCTCACTGACACCATCACACTCAATCTCTCACTGTCACCTTGTCCTCCTCACAATCACTCTGTCACCAACACCCTGTCCACCTCACACTCACTATGTTACCATCGACTTTACACACCTCACACTCACTCCATTAAACTCACACTGACTCCGTCGCCATCACCCTGACCCACTCACACTCACTCAGTCAATCTCGCCCTGACACTCTCATATTCATTCAGTTCATCATCACCTTGGCATCCTCCCACTCCTGCACTATTGTCAACCTGACATTCACACTCACGCCTAATCTATGAACCTGAGATACGCACACTCGCTCCAACACAGTTAACCTGATCCCCTCACACTCAATTCACCACTGTCTCCCGGAATAACATTCACACAGAACTGTATTTCTGTCACCCTCACACCTATTCCTGACCGTCACAATGATCCACTTACACTCACGAAGGCCCTATCATCCTGACTCCCTCACATTCACTCCATTACCCTCAAATTGACCCTCTCGCACTGACTCCATCATCGTCACCCTGCGAACCTCACACTCACTCAATCACTTTCACCCTGACCCATTCACTCTCACTCCACCACCACTACCACCCTGAGCCCCTTACACTCACTCCATCAGTGTCAACGTGGCTCTCTCACAATCACTCCATTGCTGTTACTTATAACCCCTCAAACTCACTCACCCACTGTCAACCTGATCACCTGAGACTGTCACTGTCACCACCAACCTTACAACCCCCACAAACTCACCTAATTTCACGTTCACCTCCTCACACTCACTTCATCACCCTGAGTCACCAGCACTCACTCCTTGGCATCCTCACACTGTCTGTTTCAATGTCACCCTGACAGCCTTACACTCACTGCATCACTGGTACCCTGAACCCTTCACACTCAATACGTCACCGTCATCCTACACCCCTCATTCTCACGCTGTCACCCTGACTCACCTGCACTCACTCCGTTACTAACACCCTGACGCCCTCGCATTCACTCCCTCACTGTCATGCTGACTCCTAACACTAACACCGTCAACATCACTCTGCACTCCTCATACACACACTGTCACTGTCATCCTAATCTACTCATTGTCACTCCTTCACTTCATCCTCACCCCTAACACTCACATGTAAACTCACCCTGAATCTCTCACATTCACTCCGCCACCCTTATCCTGAACCCCTTACACTGACTCTGTCACTATCACTGCGACACACTCATAGTTAGCCCATCACCCTGAGGCTGACCCCCTCGCACTCACTCTGTCACCATCACTCTGAAATCCTCAGACACACTCCTTCACTATCACATGGAAAGAGCGGTCTCACTCCTTCACCGTCACCCTGATCCCCTCACACTGACTTCATCACTGCCACCCATAACCCGGCAGAATCACTCCATCACCCTGACTCCCTCACTGTCACTCCGTCTTCTTCACATCAATCGCCTCAAACTCGCTCCATCACAGTCACACTTACCCACTTACAATTATTAGTTCAACGTCAACCTGACCCTTTCACTCTCACTCCATCACTGTCACCCTGACGCCCTCACATTCACTCCAATACTGTCAGCCTAACCCGGTTACCCACACTCCGCCACTGTCACATGGACCCAATAACACTCACGGACCTACTGTCACCCTGACGCCTTGGCCCTTAATGCTAACTCAGTACCGTCACCCTGCCTTCCTCACACTCACTCATTCACTGTCACTGTGTCCCCGGTGCTCACTCGCTCCATCAATATAACCCTCGCCTCTTCATACCACACCTTCACTGTTACCCAAACCCTTCACACTCACTCGTTCACCCTCCCCCTGACACCCGCTCACACTCATTCAATCACATTCACATTGATATCCTCACACTCAATCCTTAACCATCACCCTCACCCCCTCACACTCACTCCATCACCCTCACTCTGACACACTCACACTCACTGTCACCATCACCCTGACCCCCTCACTGTCACTCCAGTAGTGTTCCCTGACAACCTCACACTTATACTGTCACTCTCACCAATTCAGTCTCCATCAACCTAACTCACCAGCACTCACTCCGTCACCTTCACCCTGACTCCTTCACACTCACTCTGTCATTGTCACCCTGTTCACCATACACACACTCCGTCACTGTCACTCTGATCCCCTCACACTAACTCCATCTGCGTCCTGCTAACACCATCACACTCAACCGTCACTGTCACCTTGTCCTCCTCTCAATCACTCTGTCATCATTACCCTGTCCCCCTCATGCCCACGCCATCACCATCACCATTCCCCCTCACACTCACTCTGTTACTGTCCCCCTGAACTCATCACCCTCACTCTGACACCTTCGAATTGACCACTACACTCAGTCGGCACCATCACTCTGACCCCTCACACTCACTCCGCCACTGTAATCCTTACCCCCTTTCACTCCTTCCATCACCGTCACCCTGACCCCCTAACATTCACTGCGTAACTGTTACCCTGACAACCTCACACTCACACCCTCACCATCACCTTGCCCCTTACAATCACACTGTCACTAACACCCTGATGCCGTCACATTCACTCCCTCACTATCACGCTGACGCCTGACACTAGCTCCATCACTTTTACTCTATCCCTCTCGCACTCACTCCATCGCGGTCACCCTGACCCTCTCATTGTCACTCCTTCACTAACACACTCAACCCCTCGCACTCATTCGGTCATCCTCACCCTGACTCCCTTCACACTCACTCCGTCATCGTCACACTGACTCCATCACCATCACCATCACCATGACCCACTCACACTCAATCCTTTACTGTCACCCTCACCCCTTCACTCTCACTGCGTCACCCTCAAACTCACTACCTCCATGCACACCCCGTGACTCTCACACTGACACCCTTGCAATCACTCTGTCATCATCACCTTGAGCCGTTCACACACAAGCATTCACTATCAACGTGACACACTCACACTCACTCCTATACTATCAACTTGATGTCCTCACACTCACTCCTACCCTTTATTTCCGATGCCTTCGCATTCACTCTACCGCTGTGTCCCTGACCGCATAACATTCACACCTTACAGTTACCGTGTAACCCTCACTCTCAAGCCTGAATGTCACTCTGACCCACTCACACTCACTTCATCACTATCACTCTGACCTCCTCACACTCAATCCTCACCGACATTGTGTCCCTCTTACACTCTATCCATCACTGTTAAACAGACACCCACACATTCATCCATCACTATAAACCTGGCCCCCACAGAAACACTCCATCATCATCAACCCGACCCCCTCACACTCACTCTGTCATCCCAATCCTATCACAATCACTCCAACGCATGTCACCCTGACCCACTCACAATCACTATCACAAAGTGAACATGACTCTCTCTCTCATTCTATCACTGTCACGCTGACACCCTCACATTCACTCCTAAATCATCAGCGGAACTCCCTCGTTCACATCCGACAACTATCACACTGACCCACACACATTCAACTTCTCATTGTTACCTAACGCCCTCATACTCAATCCATCACCTTCAACCTGACCCCCTCACACTCACTCCATCAACATCATCCTGACGCTCACTCACTATATCACAGTCACCCGGACCTTGCCACAATCACAACCTCACACCTCACTCTCACACCGTCATGGTCACCCAAACGACCTGAAAGTCACTAATACACCGTCACCCTTACACATTCGCACTCACTCCCTTACTGTCACATTGGTACCCTTAAATTCCCTCCATCATCGTCATATTGACCTGTTCACATTCTCTGCATGAACATCACTCTGAACCCCCTCACATTCACTCCATTACTGCCACCCTGCCTACCTCAAACTCACTCCGAGACTGTCCCCATGACCTCCTCACACTCACAATGTCACCATCACACTGACACCCTCACACTCAATCGATCATTGCCACCAAGTCCAAATTACACACATTCCATCAAAGTTACCCAGAACCTGTCACACTCACTTCGTCACTTTCATCCTGTTCACCCCACACTAACTCCATCAACACCACACTGACCACCCCCCACGCTCACTCCATCACCGTCACTATATTCGTCTCACTCTCACTCTGTTACTGTCACATTGACACCATCACCCTCTCTCCGTCACCTTTAACCCCACTTCGTCACCATCAGCCTGACCCCCTCGCATTCACTCTGTCATTGTATCCCTGAACTGCCTCACATTCACTCCATCACTGTCACTCTGACAACCTCACACTCACTCTCTCACTATCATCCTAACTGCCTCACTTTCACACTGTCACCAACACCCTGATACCCTCACAGTCATTTCTTCACTATTACCCTCACCCACGAACACTCACTCGGTCACCCTCACCTTGACCCACTTATACTCACTCCTTCTCATTAACCCTCAACACTCATTCTCACTCCGTCACACTTAACCTGACCCGCTCACGCTCAGCCCGTCACTCTCACCCTGACCCCTTCACATTCACTCCGTAATCATCACCTTGAACCTTTCATACGCAGTCCATCATTATCAAGCTGACACACTCACACTCACTCATACACTATGAACAATATATACTCACAGCCGCTCCCACGCAGTTATCCTGATCCCCTCATATTCACTCTCCCACAGTCTCCCTGCCCGTATAACATTTCAGGCCCTAATATCTCTTTGTAAACCACACGCTCAATCCTGACCATCGCTCTGACCCAATCACACTCATGACACCACTATCACCTTATCCACCTCACAATTATTCTGTCACTGTCACCCTGACACCCTCCCGCTCACTCCATCACTGTCACCATTTCCACTCACACTCATTCTGTTACTGTCACGCTGAACCCATTAGCCTCACTCTGTCACATTCAGTTGACCCCCTCGCACTCACACAACGCCATCACCCTGAAGGCGTCACACACACCCTGTCACTGCATCCATGACCTCTTTACACTCACTCAATCACTGTCAGCCTGACCTCCTCACATTCACTCCGTCACTGTCACCCTGACAACCTCACACTCACTCCTTCACCATCACCTTGCCCCTTCAAACTCACACTTTCACTAACACCCTGATGCCCTCATATTCACTCCCTCACTCCCACACTGACCTCTTACAATAAGCCTGTGAACATCACTCTAGTCACCTCACACACACTCTGTCAATGTCACCCTGACCCACTCATTGTCACTCCTTCACTGTCACCCTCACCACTCACACTCAATCCATCACCGTCATTCTGACCCCCGCACACTCAGTCATTCACTGTCACCCTGACACCGCTGCTCTCACTCCATCACCGTCACTCTCACCCCCTCACACACACTCCATCATTCCCACCCTTACCCTGTCGGAATCAGTCCATCACCCAGACTCCCTCACATTCACTCCATCTCCGTCACACCAATCGCCTCGCACTCACTCCATCGCAGTCGCCATGACCTTTTCACAATCACTCAGTCAAAGTCAACCTGATGCTTTCATTCTCACTCCATCGCCGCCACCCTGACACCCTCACACTCACTCCGATATTGTCAGTCTAACCCACCTGCACAATCCACTCCACTGTCACACTGACCCAGTTGCACTCACTCAGCTACTGTCACCTTGACGCCTTGACACTCCCTCAATGTCACGCTACCCTCCTATCAGTAACTCAGTCACTGTCACCCTCTCTTTCTCACACTCAATCAGCCACTGTCACCCTGACCCACTGCGTACTCGCTCTGTCACTGTAACCCTAATCCCTTTATACTTACTCCATCACTGCCACTCACACTTCCTCACACTCACTCGGTCACCCTCACTCTGACACCCCCTCACACTCACTCCAGCACCCTCACCCTGACCTCCTAACACTCAGTGCACCATCATCACCCTGACCCCCTCAAACGCACGCCACTACTGTTCCCCTGACAACCTCACGCTTAGTTTGTCATCATTAGACTGATTCCCCTCACACACATCCCATTATCGGCGTCATGAATACCTCACACTCACTCCATCACCCACACACTGACCCCGTCACATTGACTCCGCCTTCACCTCAGACTCACTACATCACTGCCACTGACGCTCTTACGCTCAGATCCTCACTATCACCTTGACCACATCACATTCACTCCATCAATGTCACCCTGACCGCTGAGACACCCTGCCCACTTCTCAATCACAGTCAACCTGACACGTCACGTTCACTCCATCACCATCACCCTGACCACTTCATACTCATTCCTACACTGTCACCATTACACCCTGACACTCACTCCCTTACTGTCACACTGACGGCCTCACATTCTCTCCATCATCATCATACTGACCCATTCACATTTTCTCCAGCTCCATCACTCTGAACCCACTCATACTCACTCCGTCACGATTACCCTGACCCCATTATACTCACTCTGTCATCGTTACCTTGATCCTCTCACAATCACTCCTCTGTCACACTGACCCCAGAACACTCGGTCCGTCACTGTGAACCTAATCCCAACTCACTCCATCATTGTCGCAAACATATGCTCACATCACTCCATAACTCTCACACTGATTCCATCACACTGACGACAACGCGGTGACGCTTTTCACGTCGCACTAACTCTGTCACGGTCACTCCGACCTCCTCACACTCACTCTTTTATCGTCACATTGACCCCCCCACACACTCACTCCATCACTGTCACCCTTATCCCCTTAATCACATTTCATCACACTCACTCCACCTCCGTCATCCTGACCCCTCACACTCACTCAAACTGACCCCCACTCAAACATTCCATCATCGTCACCAGGGTCCCGTCACACTCACCACCACCCTGAGTCCCTCACACTCACTCGGTCACCCCAATCCCTTCACACTCACTCCAACACAGTCACCCTGACATACTTACAATCGCTCCATCAAAGTCAACCTAACTCTGTCACTCTCGCTCTGTCACCATCGCCCATACCCCATCATTGTCATTCTTTCACTCTCATTCTCCCTGCTTAACAGTTACTCGGTCACCCTCACCCTGACACCTCCTTCACACCCACTCCATCATCTTCACACTGACTGCATCACTGTCACCCTTACACGCTCACTCACAATTTCAATTCCACCCTTATTCCTCTCTTTAACTTCGTCACTGTAAATCTGACGTAATCCAGCTCACTCCAGACTATGAATCTGATATACTCACACACACAATTACACTTCTATCCTGATCCCCTCATACTCACTCTCCCACTGTCTGCCAGACCGTGTAACATTCACACCACACTGTCTCCCTGTAACCCTCACACTCAATCCTGACCGTCACTCTGACCCAATCACACTCACCCTGACCTCATCACACTCAATGCTAACTATCAATCTGATCCCCCTTACACTCACTCCATCACCGTCACCCTAACTATCGCACACTCACTCCCTCACCATCACCCTGACCCCCGTATACACACTCCATCACTCTCAACCTCGCCACGAGCACGCTCATTCCATCAAAATCCCCCTGATCACTCCGTGCAGTCTCTCTTTCACTGTCATGCTGAGAGCAATATACTTACTATGTCACCATCACCAGACACGCTCACACTTAATCGATCACCATGAGGCTTAACCCCACCCTTCACTCTGTCACCATGATTGCCCACATTAACTCCTTCACCGTCACCCTGGCCCCCTCATATTCACTCCGTCACTGGCAGCCTGTCCACCTCACAATCACGATCACCATAACCCTGCCCGCCTCATGCTCACTCCGTCACCATCACTATGTTCCCTCATACTCTGTTAATGTCAATGTGACTATATCACACTCTCTCCATCACCTTCAACCTGACACCCCCACACACTCCATCACTGCCATTCTGACTGCCTCACATTCAGTCTATCACTGTTACCCTGACACCCTCACATTCACTCCCTGACTGTCACACTGACCACTGACACTAGCTCGTTCATCAACACCCTGTCCTCCTCACACTCACTCCTTCACCGTCACATTGACCCTTTATTGTCACTCTTTCACTGTCACCTTCACCCTCTCACACTCACTACTTCACAGTCAACCTCACGCTTATGCCATCACCCTCAAATTGACCCCCTCATCCACACCCAGTCACTCTCAGCCTGACCCCTTAAGATTGACTCCATCTTCATCACATTGACCCCTTCAGACTCACTCCATCACTATCAAACTGACGCCCTCACACTCTCTCCTACACTATCAATTTGATATACTCACACTCACTCCTACACTTTTATGTTGATCCCCTCGCACTCACTCCTCTACTGTCTCCCTGACAGTATAACCTTCATAGCGTACTGTGTATCTGTAGCCCTCACACTCAATTCTGACCGTCACTCTGTATCCCGCACACTCACTCTTTCACTGTCACCCTGGTCCCCTGACACTCTCTTCATCACTGTCACACTGATCTCCTCGCACTCACTCCCTCAGTGTCACCCTGACCCCCTACACTCAAGCACTGTCACCATTGACCTTTCATACACTCAATCCGTCAACCCGACTTCCTCACACTCACTCCGTCTCCATCACTCTGACTCCTTCACACTCACTCCATCACCATCACCATCACCATCAACATGATCTCCCACTCCGTCATCGTCACCCAGATCCCCTCACACTCGCCATCACCCTGAGTCCCTCATACTCACACTCTCATCCCAATCCCCTCACATTCACTCCAACACAGTCACCCTGTCCACACCACAGTCACTTCATCATAGCCAAGTTTACACATCGCTCCCATGCTGTCACCGTCACCCAAACCGCCTCACACTCGCTCCGACACCAGCACCCTCACACATTAGCAGTCACTCCCTTACTATCACATTAACACCCTCACGATCTCTCAGTCATCGTCACACCACACCTACATTCTCTCCATCACCATTACTCAGAACTCCCTCACACTCACTCCATCACCATCACCCTGTCCAACAGAAACTCACTCTGTCACTGTCATCCTGACCCCCTCAAACTAACTCCACCACCGCCACTCTGACGCCCTCACATTCATACCGTCTGGAACACTCTGACGCCTTCACACTGCCTCCCTCACTGTCAACTGACACTTGCGCAGTCACCATCACGCTGTCCTCCTCACACTCATTCCGTCACTGTCACCATGACCCACTCACATTGACTCCATCAGTGTTACCCTGACAACCTCACACTCATTCCTTCACCATCACCCTAACCCTTTCACACTGTCACCAACACCCTGACGCCCTCACACTTACTCCCTCACTGTCACGCTGACCCCTGACACTAGCTCTGTCATCATTAATGTCTTCCTCATACTCACCCAGTCACTGTCACCCTGACCCCATTATTTTCACTCATTTACTGTCGCACTCACCCTATCACAGTCACACGTTCAACCTCACCCTGAGCCCCTCACATTCACTGCATCACTCTCACACTGATTCCATCACCCTGACCCAATCACACTCACTTTTTCACGTTCATACTCACCACCTCACTCTCACTACGTTACCCTAACTTGATGTCCTCACGCTCACCCGGTCACTCTCACCCTGACCCCCTTTGATTTACTCTCTCATCATCACCTTGAGCCTCTCACACTGACTCCATCACTATTATCCTGATATAGTCACACACACTCCTAGACTTTTATCCTGATCCCCTCGAAATCATTCCCCCACTGTCTCTGTGACCGTATAGCGTTCACACCATACTGTCCCCCTGCAAGCCTCTCACTTAATCTTGACCAACACTCTGACCCACTCACATACTATCATTATCATCCTGACTTCCTCACCATCCATCCTAACTGTCACCCTCACCCCCTTACACTCACTCTGTCATGGACACCCTGACTCCCGTACACTCTATCACCGTCACCCTAATCCCCTTACACTCACTCCATCACTCTCACCCTGGCCTCCTCACACTCACTCCGAAAACTGTCACCATGAGCACCACACACTCACTCTGTCACCCTTACCCGCTCAGACTCAGTGTGTCACCATCACTCTGACCTCTTCACACTCACTCCATTATGCCACTATGACCCCTAACAATCACTCCATCGCCGTTACCCTGACCCCCTCAAACTCACTCTGTCAGTGTCATCCTTATTCCCTCACACTCAATTCATCACTGCCATCGTTACCCCCACATGCAGTCACTCCATCATACTGATTTCCTTGCACTCACTCCATCACAGTCACCCTGACCACTCACAATCACCATCACCCTGTGTCCCTCACATTCACTCTGTTACCCAATCCCCTCATATTCACTCTGTCAGAGTCGCGATCCACTCACAATCACTCCTTCAAAATCAATCTGTCTCCTTCACTCTCACTCTGTCACTGTCACCCTGACGCCCTCACACTGAATTCTATAACGTCAGCCTAACCCCTCGTTAGCTGTCAGCAACTATCACTCCCTCACACTCACTCCCTCACTGTCACCATCAGTCCCTCACCCTCATAAGTCTCATCGTCACCCTGATCTCCTTGCACACACACGATCTCCGTCAACCTGACTAACACTGACTCACTTCATTCCATTAACCTGAACCCCTCACACTCACTCTCTCACAGTCACCCTGACTCCCTCAGACTTAATCTATCTCCGTCACCCTGGCCCCCTTACATTCACTCTATCTCCGTCATACTGACCTACTCAGGCTCACTTCATCATTGTCACAATCACCCTGTCCCATCACACCATCACACACACTCTGCTGCACACTTCCACATCACCATGCTGAGTCACCCCCACACACACCTTTTGTCATGCTCACTCTCCCGCACTCCACATCCGTCAGGCTCACTCCCCCGCACATTACAACTCTGTCATGCCCAATCCTCCAAACACCACCCACTATTACTGTCACTTACAGCACAATAAACCCACTGTCATGCTCCACCACACATGAGCCTTGCGTCACAAAGACTTCCACCCATTACTACACCATTTCTCTCACACCCTACACAGTCGAACACCATCACGCAATCCTGACCTCGCCCTGACTGTCGCAATCACTTCCTCACACGCTCCCCATCATCATGCTCACTCCCTTGCACACACTTCGTAACCGTCATGCAGAATAAACTACACACTCCACCACCGTCACACTCACTTCCACCACACGCCCGTCTGTCATACTCCCTCATCCATACACCCCATCATCATGATCTCACCCCACACACAACCCCACCATCACGCTCCATCCCCCACCATCATGCTCACACCCTGCATACTCGCAATCCATCACGATCACCCCCACACTATCTCCACCTTCGTGCACACTCGCTGGCATAATCCCCCACCATCATGTTCTCTACCCCACATACTCTCCCCATTGTGTTCACTTCCCCACATACTCTCCACGCTCAAGCGCACTTCATCGCACATGCCACCACCATCACACTCACATGCCCACACAATCCCCCTCTGTCACATACACTCTCGCTCAATCTACAAGCGTCATGTTCACTCCATCACACAGTCCCCAACCATCATGCTTACTCCCCCACACCCCCTCTGTCATGCTCACCACTCCACACATTAACCTCACTATCATGGTCACTCCTCTACACTCTTCCACACATCACAGTGACTCTACTGCTCACTCCCCCACGGTCATGCTCACACCTCACACATTCCCCCACTGTCTTGTCTACTCACCTGTGTGCTCAGCCACTGTCACTCTGACTCTCCCACACACTCCTCACCATCTCACACACTCCACTACACTCTCACCGATCATCACGCGCATGACAGTGCACTCTACCTAATCGTCACACTCACTCCCCCACACACTCCACAACCATCATGCTCACTCCTCAGCTCACTCTCACACCATCACGCTCACTCCCGTGTCCACGTCCCACCGTCATGTTCTCTGGCCCACACATTCCCCCACTGTCATGCTCACTCTCCACACACTCACTCTCCACACACTCCCTACCCTATGCACTGGCCTGCGCATTCCTCCCCAGTTAATCACTTTCAGGTTGGGCTTTGACCACATCCGTGATCTATTCCCTGCGTAACAGACAATGGGTCCCACACAATATCTTCCACGTGTATCAGCCTGGTGTCCCAATTCTACAATTAATCCCCAGCCAGAGCCTATGCGCCCATCCCTGTGTTTACCCCCGAGTAACGGCCAAAGCTCTCCCCTTTACCATTTCCTCTACCAACGGCATTTGGCTCAAGCCACACACTGCAAACCTCGTATCGGCCTGAAGATCCACATCCCTCCTGTGTTCCCCCAAAAACGGAAGTTTGGAGAGAATTTAAGGCAGAGAGTATAGGAGAATGGGAGATTGGAAGAAGTGAGTGCAGGACGGAGAGTGAGTGAAAGAGAATGCGGAAAGGCCGACAGTGAAATAAAGTGTGTACATGGGAGGGGAGAGAGACAGAAGCACAGTGTCGTGCTGGGAGGGAGATATGGAAGGAGTGGTACAAAGGAAGAGAGATTAATTATAACGAGGCCAGGTGGATTGGTTGACTTGGATTTGAACACAATGACAGAGAGACTTTAACCCAACTCCTGAGGTCAATCCCTGTTCCGCTCACCATCCGTGAGTACGAGAAATTGAGGAGGAGTCTGTCTCTCTCCAGCTCAGCTTCTTCAACACAAAGTCAAACAAAAATATTGTTCACTCTTCTTCTAGGCACTTTGTAATGCGCATGGTTTTTTATTGTTTACAAATTGAAGTGATCAATACAATCAATGGGATGGTGCCTTTTCTCACTGGCCCCTGAATTGAGAGCAACATTGAAATCTGTCCCTGCATCCCATTGTTAGACAATCCAGCACGACACTCAGTCTGTTACCATTCCAACAGGCTGCTTCATTGCTGAATTGCTGAACTGAAAAGAGAAAATCCCGGATGGATTGATTAAAGAGTGAATTTGATTGACTGATGAATTTGGGTAACTGGATATTTCAGCACATTCTTCAGCTGCTGTCTGAACTTCGTCTGGTTCACGGCATAAATCCCAGTGTTTGTGCAGCAACTGAGGAGCTGCAGCATGTGGCCCAATTGCATCATAAAACCCGGTGGAAACAAAGGAGAATATCCATTCACTGCCATCCGGAACCATATGGAATACACCATTAACGTTGACCATAACAGAATGAAATTGGCCGAGATCACAAACAATAAAATGATGGATTTTTTTCGGTTTCTCATTTCAGTGTCAGACTGAGCGTCCCCATTGGTGTGAGCGCGGAGTCTGCTGCGGGCTCTGCTTGTCACTAAAATGTGTCTGACAGTGAAAACATTGAGCAGCAGTATCAGGAGAAATGGGGTAGCTGGGTTCAGAATGTAGTGAAGCAACTCGAGTTTGAGCCAGAAAGGTGATAATAGAACATCCATAGTTATTGCACAAAACCAAGTGGGGTTCTCCATCCAATACCAAGGTGAATACATAAAATACCAGAAGACGTTCTTTGAACAGGTCAGCACAGTCACTGTTCCCAGAACTACAGCCGCCGTTTTCTCACTGCAATATTTACGTTTCAGCTTCTGGCAACATATGGCCACAAACCGATCAAAGGTGAAAGCGACAGTGAACCAGACAGAACAGTCAGTTGCTGCATAAAGCAGGACGGCGTGGATATTACACACGGGGATGGAGTACCTCAGGAAAAAAAAATGTTCGACATAAATAATGGGAATGTGTCTCAGTATCAGGTCGAGGATAATGACCAGCAGATCCGCCACTGCCATGGCCCCCAGGTAACGTCTGACACACTGAGACAATCCACAATCTTTAGAAAGCAGGATGTAGATCGTCAATACGGTAACTGTGAGAAAGGAAAGCAAACATATTATATATCAGTCTGGGGGAAAGTGACCAGTTTGATTAAGGAGCAAGTGAGATTTTCAAATGTTTTACTGTTTTCGGAGATCTATTGAACTAATGGGAGCTAAAATAACAAATGGGAAATTCTGAGTTAGTTACAAAATTGTAACGCAATGCACAAGAAACTCTCTTTTCCCAAACACACAGGCACACATCCATAAGAACAGATGGTTTCAAAAACAATCACAAATACTTGATCACTCAAGAGTAAAAACACTTCTTTACCGTTTATAATACTCACAGTTCCTTTAAGACAAACGGAGGTTAGGAATTTCTAAGTTCAAGTCTAAAATGTCGTCAATCTCTGTCTTGAAAAATTGTAAACGCAGAGAGGATGTCCTCACCCCTTTACATGCAAGTGATTATGACATAATAGTGTCTTCTTCCTGCTGGGACGCTACTCTTCCCTTGGGATCTTATTTTTTTTCAGTTAATTCACTCTGGCAATTCACAATTAATGTGAAAGAGTATGCCACAGAACCTCAGATATAAAATGTGACAAAGACACAAATATTCCTCTCACAAGGGCACTTCTGTCAATTAACTTTGATGAATCCCACTGAACCTGTGTCGAAAATCACTCCTCAGACTCGACTCAACAGGCACGTTGCACACAAAAACAAAAGCATTAAACCAATCCCTTAATTATTTGTTGTAAGATTCTCTTTTGCAATCATGCGATGCTTTATTCGGAGATCTACCCGACTTCCTTCTCAGTTTTGTATAAAATTCCCAAATATAAAATATGCTTGATATTCAGTTCCCAATGTCGACCACTCTGTCACCACGTCTCTCTAACGTATTTAAATCATATACATTTACCTGAATGTATACATTGGATTTCTCGAACATGTTTGAAAACATCACACACCTTCAATTACAGTGCGTTTCATTCCGATTTTTATACCAGTATTCCTCCTGGTGTAATGTTGCCTTTAATCTCCATATTGTCCCCGTCAGGAAACAGTCTGACACCATCATACTCACCGAATCAGGCTTGAATGGTAATGTTTAACGAAGCCCCATCACCAACCCTGGGTATATTCTGTCCCACCAGCAATACAAACCCAACAGTGATGGGGGCACCATGGGATACAGTCAGGAAAGGGGTTACTTTGTAATTCCCCAACATTGATTCCAGAATACAGGAAATCTAACGATAACAGTTCAAAGATGTTCAAGGAAAGCGCCTGATGATAGAAATTTACTGCCCTCCACACCACCCGTCGGCGATAGCTCAATTCTCCTCAATGTTGAAAACAAATCGGTGTAAGCTCTGAGGGTCACAAGGACACAGACCGTACTCTGTGTTTGGGACTTCAATATCCAACACAAAGAGTGTCTCCGCACGCCCACCACTGACTAAGAAGGGCTAGTACAAAAGTAGATTGTTGAGTTTATGTAGGGTCTGTCATATGAGCTCCAGGACATCTCTGCTGAAATCCATCAGGGTAGTGTCCCAAGTCCAATAATATTCAGATGCTTCATCAATTACCTTCCTTTTGTCATAAAGTCATAAGTGGGAATGTTCACCAATGATTGCACAATGTTCAGCACCATTCGTGACTCCTCAGATACTGAAGCAGTCCATGCTCAAATGCAACAAGATCTGGACAATATCCAGGCTTGGCCCGACAAGGGGGAAATAGAACTCGCGCCACACAAATACCAGACCATGATTTTCATCAATAAACGGCACTATAACCACAGCCCATTGAAATCAAACTGTAGTACCATCAAGAAATCCCCCACTGTCAACATCCTTCAAGTTACAATTGAACAGACACTGAACTGGACTCACCACATAAACGCAGTGGTTACAAGAGCAGGTAAGAAACTGGGAACACTGGGAACACTGCAGCAAGAACTCACCCCCTGACACGCGAAAATGTATCAACCATCTCCAAGGCACAAGTCAGACATGTAATGAAGCACACTCCACTTGCCTGGGGTGGGTGCATCTCCAATAACACTCAGAAAGCTCAACACCATCCAGGACAAAGCATCACCGTTTGATTGTCATCATATCTACAAACATTCAATCCTCCACCATCGGTACTCAGTAGCAGCAATGTGTACTATATAAAAGAAGGACTGCATAAATTCACCAAAGAACCTTAGTCAGCACCTTCGTAACCCACGATCACCTCCATCTGAAAGGACAAGGGTACCTCTGAAAAACACCACTTGCAAATTCCCCCCCAAAACCCCACAACATTGACTTGAAAACATATCACCTTTGGAGCCATCAGATCGAAATCCTGGGATTCCCTCCCTAACGACCTTGTGGGTCAACCCACAGTAAGTGGACTCCAGGGGTTCAAGAAGGCAACTTACCACCACATTCTTAACGCCAAATAGGTATGTACCATCAATCCTGGCTACTCAGCGAAGCCCAAGACCCACAAATTAATAAAAGAAAACACAGCAGCCAGACTGTGGGAAGTGATGAATGCACTAACAAGAGGGAAACATTCTCACCAAACTACTTGTCACAGATGTATCTCTTCCTCACAGTATCTGTCGGAACACTCAGCACACAGCCCTGGCGAGGGAAAGTCTGACTGAGGTTGAAGATGCAATCCATTCGGGATAAATTAGTGTCGCGCAGTTTAAGCGAAATCAACGACAGATTGACCAGTCCTGGGTCCTCAAATGTTTGCAAAATATATCAACAATTTAGATAAATGGAACAAAGGCATTCTAAATACATTTTGTCATGATGCCAAGATAAACAGGAAACTAACTTATAAAGAGGCGGTTGAGACTCTGTAAATGGGCAAGCAAGGGAGAGAAATTTGGCAGTTAGGTAAATGCAAAACTGTGAATTCTTCAGGAAAAATAAAAAGCTGCATATTACATAAGCAGAGACAGATTATAGGTCATACTGATGTAATGTGCACTGAAGGGTTTACTCTGACCCGTTCAGGTATCATAAGTGTTACTCCATCTCTCTAATGGTCAGCGTCCTGATGTTCCCAGTGGTCTTGCTGCCGTCGGTACACGTGGAATATTTTGATGTGGTTGGTTGACGGTGGGGAGTGGGAGGAGAGGGTGTGTTGAGCCGTGTATCAAGCCAGACGGCATTTATCTGAGAGTCCAACCTTTCTTTCGGCCTGGACACCCGAAGGCGATGGGAATGGCTGACTCATTCAGAACGAAAGAGATTTGGACTGTGGCTCGGACAGTGGGTATTCACCAACATAATGAAATACATGGTTAGAAAGGATTAGACGGGAAATGGGGTTAGCAATGATGGACATATTAATCGGCATGGGCCAGTTAGGGCCAACAGGGACTGTTTCCGTGCAGTTTACCTCTATAAATCGATGATAGTGCATGATCACACTACAACTTCAATGGAGTGAGATTTTAGAGGTTTCAATGAGATGAATGTGAACATAAAATGGAGGTAGTGCCAGATTAGTTGGAATGGTTAGTTACATCACATTCTCAATCCATCCCGGCCCATCCAATCCATCAGAGAACCAGCTAAGATACCATAACCACAGAAGAGATAACTGTTATGCACGGACACCGTGCAGACCAGTCTCTCAATAAAATCTGATGATCTGTACAGACTATATCACTGCATTGATCTATAAATCATGAATAGCTAACTGTCAAGCAGGGAGCGCTGTGCAGATGACATGTGCATTCATCGATCAATCCAGAGTAGATCATCTATGCAGTATGTCGGACTGTGTCGTGGACAGCAGTGTATTTAGCCATAGACCTAGAGCAGTATTCGTCCCAGCATGTGTACACCACCCAGGATACTGCTCGGGAACACTGTGTTTGCTCATTGGCCAAATGGGGAAACTTGCAGACCATGCTGGAAGTGACAGGATGAGCAGTTCCCACCTATTTACCGCTCCATATCTCAACTATGCCATGACAGGTGGTGCTGTAAGTATGGAAGTCACTGCCAGAGGGAGATGTTGGTGGAATCATTTTAAATACTAACAAATGGGAGGGATTAAGACAATGTCACAGACGGATGTGTTCCCAGGTTTCATAATTCTGAAATGTAGATATCTCGATGGCATCTTTCAATATGAGCCTTTGCTTTCAGGAAAGATGAGTTAACTGGTTATTAATGTGAGTTTAGATGATGGAGAGTATGGAATGAGCATTTGTTCTGCAGCTTTGTAACTGGGAGTGAGATTAGCAGATTCTGCGACTCATTAGGCTGAAACTCACAATAATTTGTCTCAGTTTCATTTTCATAGAATGTCTGCATGAGGCCGAGCTAGTTTCCTGGTGCTACCTTATCGAATTTTCCTCATTAATGAACTATCCTTCACCATGGTGTCCCTCTCATTCAATGCCAGCCCATTCTCCCAGCCATCACCCCTGGAGGTACTCACCATCGCCCGGATTGCCTGGGATATTCCGTGACCAATGACAGTGGTGCCATCCTTAATAGGACAGTGGGCACACGGTTGAGCTTTCTCAGTTCAGAGCTGTCCTGCACGGTTTACCCCGAGAAAATGGCGGATAAGTGGCAATTATACTACGATTTTGTATACAGGGTCATGAAGGTGCTGGTGGATGGGCTAGTACAGAGGAGAACCATGCTTCTCCCGGAGTGGGCCACATCACCATACCCACCGAGTATGGTGTGACCTCACCACCCAGCTCAGTACAGTGTCTGCGGTCTGATGAAATGTCCAGCAAAACAGCACAAGCATCAATAACCTTCCTCACTCTGCCAGGAAAGGTGTCACCATGATTTCTCTGCTCCCTCACACGAACTGTTATCGCGTCTACCCTCAACAAGGTTAATGATTCACCACCATCATTACTGCATGCAGCATATTGCCTCTGTCTCTCTCTCTGTCTCAAGTATGGAATGCCACCACACAGTTACAGAACGGTCTGCAGATTCCATGATGAAAAAGTTTCCTTCAAGATTGTTTTCGGGAGCTAGTTCCCATGACGATGGGGCTCCATCAGCTTTGTACTTTTCTGTAATGGTAAGGACACGACATGCACACCAAGCAAAATATGCATTTATTTTATGTTTATCAACATTCGATTGCAATTAGTAATTCTGATTGTTTCACTGGTCATACATTATTGTATTCAGTCAAAGACAGCATCTAAACAATAGTCTCATTACAAAATTCAATTTCGAGCAGGTAACTTTTCAAAACTTTCATTCATTTTCCTGACTTGTAGCTTCTTCATGTTTAACGAACTTTCTACTGCCCTTTGTCTGTGACACTTCCTGCCTTTTCCAGCTCCATACTCTGCACTCACTTGGCTCGACGGCTGGTTTTTGACGCAGAGGGAGGCCACCACTGCAGGTTCAATTCCCCAGACTGACAGAAGTTGCCATGATTGGCCCGCTTTCTCAACCTCATCCCCTCGCCCTAGGTGTGGTAACGCTTACCTTTAACCAGCACGTGTCATTTGTAATAAAAGAGCAGCTGATGGTCCTGTGGAACTATCGTGACGTTCTACTATCACGTTCTTTTATTTTATTCTTTTTTTCCACATTGTCATTTTGCTTTTCGTTGCATTTCGGAGAGTTCTCATCTGGACGTTCTTTTCTTACCCCTGTCTGTGTTGTCCCACACATTGCACATCCCTACACTTTCAACCGATAATCCTTGACTCTGTTGTTATTCACAAATCTATCTGTGCCTCAAAATATTTAATATCTCTGCCAAAAATGCTCTCTGGGGATGACATGTTTAAATGTAAAACAAAATAATTCTCCTCTTCTCTGTAATAGATTGACGATGCTTTTGATAAGAAAATAAACTTACAATGTGCCCGCTACCACGACATTCATCACATTTTTAGGAAGGAAGTGTTACTGCAGCTATACCCAGTCTGTTGAGAACACATCCAGAGGGCTAAAGATGACGACTTTAAAAAAAACGTTCCCCATTGTCTTATCAGACCATGTGTACTGCTGGCTTATGAGAGAGAAGTGAATGGTGGTACTTTAACCTGAGGGCCACTAGACCTCATGTGAGGGAAGAGGTTGAGAAGCAGAGTCATTCGTGGTGAACTCAAACTGGTGATGAGAATTGCAGCAACGCTGTTGGCATCACACTACTCTGTAAACCAACAATCCAGCCAATTGAGGTAAACCACTTTCCTTTATCTCCTTAACTGGGAAAGGAAACCATGACACTGGAAGCCGTTCAGAGTTGTGTAACTTTACTTACTTCTGGAATGAATGGTTTATACTATTTAGGTTTAATTGGTTGCCCTTTCGAGGAGATCTTATTGAATCATACAATATCTTGAGAAGATTGAATCAGTTGAATACTCCATAAGCTTGTATCCTACAGAACTGTTATTTTTGGGCTTTGCAGCTTTGCTTGAGGAAGCCTGTTTGAAGACCAACTAATTAATTTGTCGTTGACGAAAGAAAACGCACTAACCTAGTCTGAGACTTATGTCATTGTCTATATCACGACCCTCACTGCAATTAAAATGTGACCAGTGGAGAAGTGGGAAGAGGAAAGCAAACAGTGACCCCTCTAACATCTGTCAGAACAGGATTGAGGAGAAAATCACGAAGTGGAAATTCATTCAAGTGAAAATTCTCTTTGCCAGAAGGTTTTGGTGCCTGTATTTTTAAATTATGTCAAAGCTGGCATTGTTTGACTTTTGTTAGACAGGTGAGTCAGAGATAGTACTGTTTTGACAGAAAAGTGCAACTGGGACAACGATAAAATGAGTCATACATTTATTTACCGTTGGAATAACGACAAAGGGTTGATTGGATTACTCGTGCTCCTCAGTGCTATTTTAATGTTCCATTCAACCTTTCAGACACGGTACACGGAACCGATCGAGGTCACTTCAATGGTGAGGTGGAGGTTGGGAAAATGTACTTGGAAAATCCAGGGTTGGGTTGGAAAAAGCACCGCCCCGCTCCCTCCTTGCAAGCTTCCCCTCTCTCCTACTTTTGCTCCAGACCTTTGTCATGCTGCAGGCCCAGATTCACTCCACACTCTGAAAGACCCAATCATTGTGTTCACCTTGCCCACACTTTGCACTGCTCAGAATTCTGCATTCATAGAAACATACTCTCCGGCTTCCACCACCGTCAGCAGGTCAGCACCACCAAATACAGCTTTCCCTCCCGTCCGCTGTCAGCATTTCACAGTGACCGTTCAATCTTTGACAATCTCCATCATCCAGAACACTTCCTCACTCCCCAGTGGCACCTTCCCATATAATTGCGGAAACTGCAACAGCTGCCCATTCACCCCTTCTGTCCTCACTCACCAGGCCCCAAACACACATTCCAAGCAAAACATTGTCCCTGTACTCTTTCAATCCGGTCTCCTGTCATTGCTGCTAACAGTGCAGTCGCCTCTACATTGGTGAGACCAAGCAGAGGCTGCTTCGAGAAACAGTTCCGCTCTGCCTTTAGGAACATACTTTACCTTCTATTTGTTCTCAATTCAATTAGCTACATTGCTCTCCTGTTCCGAAGAAGCACAATGCTTGTTCTTGCAACACTTCACTTTACAGTTGGGTAAATTACAACCTGGAGGAGTTAATATTCAATTCCACAAATGCACAGCCTGACGCCATTGTAACTCTTTTCTCTTCTTCATATATTCTCATTTCTTGTCTCCAGATCACTTGTCTTTTTTGTGTCTTGCTTATCTTCACTCAATAAAGTGGAATCATTTCCCCATTCACACCTCAATTTATACACATGTTACACCTGTTTCTCTTTTGTCATAATTAAAAGCCCATTTGTGTGTTGCACTGCACCTCCAAAACCGTTATGACCTGTCACCCATTCTCCACCTCATAAGTATTAGAAAGCCCATTTTCCAATCTTTTCCCGTTCCGAAAAAAAACTGTCGTGCTTGATTCAACGGTTAACTGGGTTTCTCGTTCTCTGCAAATACTGCCAAAATGGCTGAGTTCCTCCAATGATGGTCAGTCGCACAATAAGTTTTTAGGTTAGCAAAGAGCTGTGAATACCGAAAATGTGAAGCACAAACAAAGAATTGTGGACAAACTTAACAGGTCTGCACAATGAATGCTGAGTTAATATTTCGGGTTCAATTACAATTCTTCAGCATTCCCATTTCTCCAGCAATTTTTTTTTGCTCCATACTTTCAGTATTCACAGTCCTTGTTTAAATAATGCTGTTTTCACTCCACAGACCTGCTTAACTTCTCAAGCAATTTATATTTTTGAAACATTTAAATGACCTGTGTCTTAGCTGCTCGAACGGCCTGTCCTACACTGGACCATACACTGGAAAGTGAACAACAACGCAATGTGCACAAATTCAATGGTTTTGAACTTACATGAGGCTAGCATCACTGACAATATGGAGCTGCAAATAAAAGTCAGCAAGAGAAACAGCGGGAAATACATTCACTTTAAATGCTGAAAATGGCAGCACTGGAAAGGGAATATTTCACATGCTTATGTAAAAGGGTTTTGAGGAATGTGACAAATTGAAGCCATGACATGACAAAGAGACCCTTAGAAGAATGAGAGCATTAAACTGGAAACGTTTCCACATCAGAAGCTAGAGTGGGAACCAAACTCAGTGCAGGGGTAATGGGTGAATGCGACTCAGTGTGAAATTAGGAACAGAATTGCATTGCAGATATTGCATTTCAAGCTGAGTATCCATCTGGTGCTATACACCACAATAGCTGTGGAAGCAGAATTCTATTCAACCACAATCTAAAGCTTTCCTTCCCGAGATAATACTTCCATCTATCATTACCATCAAGACGAGATATGGTTCAGTGGCAATGTGGGTGAACACATCAGAGTCAGAACCATATGTATCTAAAACTGATGGCAACCCATTAATGCTACTGAATTCTGTCGTGTCACATGTCAAAGGCGAGTAAATATGAGACAAGGCAGGAAAAAAAACCACAAGATAAAGATCAGATCTCAGATTTCCAGTCTTGCACATCCAGTCATCAATGGTGATGGACTGTCAAGCAATTCATTCGAGGCGAGCGCTCCACAATCATCCCCATCCTTAATAATGGAATAGCCATGCACATCAGTGCAAAAGGTAACGACACAGTTGTCTGCAAAATCCTCAGTGAGAAATGTTGAGTGGATGATTCACCTCACCCTCATCATGATGTCCACCAAATCACAGATGCTTGTCGACAACCAATTTGATTCGCTGCACGTGACCGGAAGAAACAGTTGAAAACACTTGAGACAACAAAGACAATGGTCCTTGTGTGGAAGAAGGAAACGCCACTTTTCTAACTGACCACTTGCTTGCAGACACGATGGTTGTCTTTAGCCAAAGAGCGCTCAATCATAATTCCATGCCAGCTCTATTTGGTCACATTCAGGAATAGACATTAAAAGCGCAATTACCTATGACTTTACTGACTGAAGGAACATGTTATCTCGATGAACTGCTAATGATATTCATTACCTCACAATAGCATTGCAACTCGTCAAGCCCTGAGGGCAGACACTGTCTTCCCAGGAACTCAGTCATTACAATTCCTACGAAGACTAAGTGACTAGAGGATACTTGATATGAATGCTCACTGCCCCATGAAACTATTGCAGCCAAATAGCACCCATTTCTGTCGATTAGCTAACCTCCTGTTGCCATTGTAAACTGATCGATACTGCCGGACGAGAGGCATTGTTTCAACAACTGTGATTGATATTGCATTGTCCTGTACTTAACACCTATCTCCTGTAACCCTATATGAATTAACTGTGCCTGAAGGTCGGGGAAGAGGGCTGAGAATCATTTGTGCTGATTGCCCATTCTGTACACGAGCAGTCAGTTCCTCTTCCTAGCATATCGTGAAATAAACAAGTGTGTGACAATTTCACAAGATTCGTGTACGGGCTTTATTCATAATTTGACATTTCTCCGACACTTTGGCATATTTCACAGTCCCCTAATTCATACAGGACCACAGACCGCATCTAAATGTTAACAATTTGGCAATTTATGCTCTCTGCACCTCACGCAGTGGCTGGTCCTGAAGGAAAGGGCAGACGACTGGGCACGCTGGTAGACAGGAAAGAGCGTCTAAACTTCAATCTCACTAAATTGTCGTACAATTAGGCCGCTCGACAATTCGTTACCTGAAGTATCAGGGTCGTCGCGAAGAGGACAGACGACTAGGTCAGATGATAGACTGGGCAGATTACCGAAATTCACTCCCTCCCAAATTTCTCATCATTCGGCTTTTGCGTGAGCCTGACCTCAGCTAGAATGCTAGTGTACACAGAAGATACGTGCCTGGCAAGAAGTAAGATTGGAAAGCTCGCCCTTTAAATTTCTTGATTTTTGACTCCTCAGATCTTGGGGAATTGACCAGGGCATCTTTACTCGTTCTGTTACTTTTGTTTAGTGCACTGCACTCTTTGCCTGTCCTGCATGTTTGTTTTGTCTGTGTCTGTGTTCGCCCGTGCTGCAATGTGTTCTTTGTTCTCAGCTCAACCAGTCAGAGGGTAATGGGTTTGCGGAATTCAAAACTGTACTAAGACGGATTGACCACAGTGACACGTCTGCCACGTCTTGCTGATGAGAGCGATCTGCAGTCATTGATTCTATCACAGAATATGCAGAGGCGCTTTGGTAAATGCATGTGCTGAAATACGAAGGTAAGAGATCCTCTGGTTACAGTAGGGTCACCAGCAGTCAGAGGTTGGAGGGAAACAGAGGACAAGAGATATCGGATCCCCTTTAGTGGCGATTTGTCCACGTAGTCCTATAGACATTGACCACATTGGGGCTCCTTTAAGATAGATAAAATTGACTAATAGAGGACAATTACTGCGGGTGGGCATGGTGATCCTTCCTGGGACACTCAGTACATACTTCAGTGCCCAGATAAATTTAAATAAATCGTACAGGGACACTAGCCTCGTAAGATTAAAACACCTGGACTCTCTGCCAACTTGCTGCCGCCGTACAACGTCCAATACTCTAACGTTGCCCTCCTGAACCCAGAACGGAACCCACTCGTAAACGAGGTCGCTGCTTCCGTTGTCTCACAACCCCGAAAACATGCACAGGAAGGGATGCCAGACACAGAACACGCTGACCCTGCACCAACACCAACTGACCCTGTCCAAATCACAAGACTAACACGCAGTGGAGCCGCTGCTTTGTGATAGCAGACCCTTGATCACCAGCACTCCTGTATCATGATGGGCACGAAGCATCTTGACAAGCCCGGGGATCACGCTGAGTTCCGGTGCATCCTCCAGGATGTCCCACATCCACAGAAGGGCCCGAAAGCGTTTCACAGTTAGCTATTTCTAATCTTTATTACTTCAAATGTCTACTTCAAGACGTCCAGGTTCCATTGCAATTGGTTCCGGGAGTCACTGGACAACTCTCCGACCCTCTATTCAATTTCTCTCCGAGGTGTGGGAGACTGTTCGTGAGCACAGTAGCTGGTTGGATAATAATATCAAAGGTGCCATTAAGGGAAGTGCATGGTAACAGTCCGACTTTGGAGAAGTTGCCCGTTGCCTGCAGAAGGCAAATGAGCCCGTGTACAACGCTGTCCGTGACTCCTCAGCGGCCATACCCTTACTAGAGTAGGTGAAATTAGGTGTCCAAACACTCGTAAACTTCATGTTGCCCTGACTCGCTGAAGTTCACCAATCACAAATGTTGACCTTGCACACAGCTAAGTAGGGGGACACACTGACCACTGTAAACAATTTCATTAGACTGGGACTGTTTGGAATTGAAGAAGAGAGGGATGCAAAAACACCCAGCTCACGCAGGCAGAACATGGTCATGGACAGTACAGCGGCAAGAGAGTCATGGCCAGCAAAGCAACGACACATCTGGGAGCAGTGTAGAGTCTGTGGAAAGAGAAGAGACGGGGCAAAAAGTGGCTGCCAGCGACGACCTAGCAGCCGAATGCTTCCAACTTGCCCCTTCCCTTGCAAGCCCAATGAAATCGGGGTCCTCGACAGAGACAGATTCAGCAGGCGGCCTAAACTATGAATGAGCCATTTCCCGCCCAACCTCACCCCTCCAAAGACCATGGGGCTGCAATCGCAGGGCGGTTTTACAGGCCGTCTCTGTACACATCCCGTATTCTCCGTCTGACACTTCAGCAATGGACGAGGACGTAGGGGGTGGACTGATGTCGGTTTTCTTGGAATCTGCGGCCACCAACCCATCTGTGACTCCATCTGTGGAACTTCCCCACAGTTCTGAAACTGCCTGCACTGTGGTTGCCTTCGGATTGCCAATGTAAGAGCCAATATCAAATGCAGGCCCGTTCAGCGTCGGATCTATATCAGTCCCTGACACAACTCGAATTTCCTCATCCTGTCCATAGCCCGATTCGTCCACCAAACACTGCATAAATTAAACACACTCATTCACTGTTCTCCCCTGGGTCTCACCTTAGAAATTCCCGGTTTTCATTAATCTATGCAGCAGGCTGCCATTGCCAGCAGCCCGGACCTACCGTCCCATGTCAAGAACGTTCACACTTGGTGACCTGTGCGTAGCCTTCTCCACCCCCTCTTCATCCTCTTGCCCACGGCCCCTCCATCACACACCACTTCCTTCCTGTGCTGGGTGTTCACGATGGGCCGCTTTCACACTCAGTTTCACTGCACTGCCTCAGTCCCACATGATCTGGAATTCCCCGACACCGAGCTTGCTGACTCCCAGCCTGCTTTGCCCTCCCAGCTAACGCTGACTGTCTTTTGTTGGAGCCTGGGGAGTAGCTATGGAAGTCCTACTCACTGTTGAGCAGGCAGCATTGCCATGATGCTATCCGTCCCCTCAAATAAAGTCACAGTTAACCAGAGAGCTGTACTGCCATCAATATGACAACATCCATTTTCGCCAGCCACGGTGGAGGGAATTAACCCTGTCATCGTCTCCCTCCTCTAACATAGCATCCTAGTTCCCATAACCAGCCCCAGCAAAACACCCATTATCTCCCAACACGTACACCTGTCTATCTGAAAACACAGCAGATCAGGGAAGTGGTGTATTGTTGAGGACCTATAAGCCGACAATACTATTGCCGCTTGCTTCTCTGGAATTAACCACTAATTAGCCTTTTTCCTCATCACATTATCTCCTGAGAGCCACTGCCTTTTCACCTTTACTTATGGTGGCCACAAATACACGTAGACCTGGCCTCTCCAAGGTATATGGAGAGTCCCACGGCATGTGCCTCTGCAGTTCACCGGATGATCAGGACTCTCCGGTTGCCATGTCAAAGCAGCTTGCTCCCATGGGCTGATGATGTATTAGTACACTTCAACTCCATTGATGATCGCATGAAGGACACAGTCTCCTTGCTTCACTATCTGGCACAGGATGGACACAAACTCTCCATAGACAACATGCAACTCTGCTAGGGCACAGTACATTGTCTGGTATACGAGCTATTGCACACCCTCAGAGCATTGTCGAAGGAGCACATATCCGCCATCACTAAGCTCTTCTTGCCTACCAAATAAATGAACTGCTAGCTTTCTTGGGTAAGATCAACCCCAGGAGAAAGTGAAGACTGCAGATACTGGAGATCAGAGCTGAAAATGTGTTCCTGGAAATTCGCAGCAGGTCAGGCAGCATCCAAGGAACAGGAGAATCTACGTTTCGGGCATTCAGCGTGGCGTCCTCCTAGAAGCAACCAACGAAGGTGCTCAGGAATCCTGAAATGAAATATGCTTTTAAGGAACTAAATAAGCGCTTAACTTCGTCTACTGCTGTCGGCATCCTTGACCATACGCAGATATTTCAAATCTATGTGACTGACAAAGAGGTTACATGTCCGGTATTTTGACACCAATGCATGGGGGTCTCCAGCCTCCCGTAACCTTTTAATCAGCACAATTTCCACCTGTTGCAAGGGAAATGCAGGACTGTTTAAGAGCCGTGGCGGCGACCACTATAACTGTCAAAAAGTCCACCTCTGTTGTGCTGGATTATTCATGCGCTCTTTGGATCCCGTTCGGCCGGCTTGCTGTTTAATACAAATGCAGCTCAAAATTTCACAGCCACTCGGAGAACAGACTATGAGGTCACACTGCGTGCCAAACCTTCCATTCACTGCGCCTTCGCTTGATACCCTGCTGCCCTTCTTCCTGTCATGTAAACACCCCAAGGGGAAGAACATGACTGCTTCGACCGAGTTCAACAACTTCTCTCCCACACCCTGACATCTGAGACACTATTATACAACCCTGACCTAATCATTTTTACCGACGGGCCTCAATCATTCCCTTCGGACAACAAACGCCAGCGGGATATGCTGTCTGCACCCCTTCTGAGACCCTCAAGTTTGCTGTTCTACTGGACCGGACATCTGCACAAGCTGCGGAGCTATTCATCCTCACTGCGGCCTGCATTCTTGTTGAAGGTGGATCAGATAAAGTTTACACGGACACCAGATATGCCTTTGTAGACGTGCACGACTTTAGCAAACTCTGGAAGTAAAGGTGATGCATTACCTCTTCGGGAAAATAACTGCAGCATGCACAACATGTCGACAATTTGCTAAAAATCCATTCTGCTGCCCTCTTCTTTAGCTGTTGCAAAATGTGCACACAAATGCCAATCACCTGTCACACGTGAGAATTCCTGAGCTGAAAGGCAGTTCGACAAGCAGCTTTAAATCTACTCGATACATTGTACAAGCTCCCATAATACAAGATCTCTGGTGGCCCCCGACCTCATGGAAGGAGCGCGGAAAGCTCAACAAGCTGCTTCTCAGGCAGGACAGACAGCTGGGTCCACCTGGGCGCTAAAGGATCCCCTGCTGTCATCCTGCTATTGAACCTCGATGACCGTATCATTTGCCCCAAAGCCTACTTGCACGCCCAGGCCCCAGCAGCCCATGGTGTTCGTCACGCAGGGAAGAGGGGAATGATACATGCTGTAAGACAGGCCTGGTATGCTTTGGAATCGCAGCTGCTGCTCAAATACTATGTCATATGCCTGCAAAACAAAGCAGGCACGCCCGTGGCCAGGCACGACCACTTGCCCATTCCAGAGGGACCCTTCACTCACCTCAAATTGACTCTGCCCAGATGCCAACTAAATAGGGTTTCAATGCATCCCAGACATCCTGGACATATTTTCCAACAAGGGTGGAATCATTCACCACAAGAAAGGATGACGACAGAACATTGGTTAAATGTGTAATGAGGGATATTATCCCCAGATTCGTAATTACTGGTAACATTAAGAGTGATAAGGGGTCACACTTTACCTCAACAGTTACAGCTTGTATGAGTAAGGCACTGGGAAATACCACATCACCTATCAGCCCTTAGTCATCAGGCATGGTTGAATGGATGAATGGCGCACTTGAACCTCCCTTGACTAAAATTACCCAACCTACAGTTCTATCTTGGCCAGACGCCTTGCTTTTGGCCCTGTACACGTTATGGAGCCAGGTGAACCAGATCATGGAGCTTACCCTGTTTGAGGTTCTTAGGGGCAGACCAAAGCTAACACAAAAGTCCCTGCTGGACTAGGTCCACGCACTCAGTAAAATATTCGTCTATAACTTCGAGTAAAGAAGAGTCATGCCCAATCCCCAACATGGCCACCTGGCGACTACGTAATTATGAAATCGTTTGAAAAAGCATCTCATTCTCTTTCTTTCTTCCATGGATGCTGACAGTGCTGCAGAGTATCGCAAGAAATTTATGTTCTTGAACAAGTTTCAAAGACATGTCTCAAATCTGCTCAAACGCCCAGTCTAAAATGGAGAACCATACCTAAGAACACAAGAACTCGGAGGAAAAATAGGTCATCTGGCCCTAAGAGCCTACGTCGCCATTTAATAAGATCATGGCTGAACTTTTTGTGGACTCTGCTCCACTAAGCCGCACTCTCATCTTATCCCAAATTGCCTTTCGTTTTCAAAGAAGTATCTACCTTAGCTTTAAAAACGTTTTAGGAAGTAATGTCAACTACTTCACGGGGCAAGGAATTCCACAGGTTCACTATCCTCCTGTTCTCAATTCACTACTAAATCTGCTCACTTAGTGGAAACATCCATTCTACTTTTATCTTCTCTATCCCTTTATAACTTTATATGTTTCTAAACATCCCCGTCAATCTTCTGTATTCCAATGAATATAATTCAGTCTACTCAGTCTCGCCTCATAGGCGAAGCGCTTCAACTCCGGAATCAAACGAGTGAACCTTATCTGCACCCTCTCCAGTACCAGCACATATCTTCTCAACTAAAGAGACTGCACACAGTGTGGCCTCACCAGGACCCTGTAAAGTTGCAGCAAAACGCTCCTGCTTTTAAGTTCATCCCTTTAGCAATACACTCGGAATTGAACGCTCATATAAAGTGGACAACTTCATTGCTTTCGAAACGAGGTAAGGCCAGGCATCACCGCCACGACAGAGCACTTAGTCATGGCCCGGGACAGAAAGAGAGGAAAACAGGTAGGATTGGAAGGGGAAAGATTCAGAAAAATTAAACAGTTGGATTAACATCAGTTAAATAATTTTGAAGAATGTGACAAATTGGAGTGTAAAACCATGGAGAGACCCTCAGTAGAATGAGAATCTTAAAATGGAAGTGTGACCACATCAGAAAACAGCATAGGTTCCTGAGTATAGGGGTAATGAGTGAATGGGTCTCCTTGTGATTCGAGGACATGCAGTAGTTTAGTATTGCAGATATTGAAGCTAAAAGCTGAGTATCCATGTGGTGCTGAAGACCGCAGCAGTAACGACTGAATTGCATTCAAACTCGATTGGTACATTTTTGCTCGGAATAGTCCCTCAGTCTACCATTCCCATCAAGCTGACCCATGGCTCATGACGAGTTTTGGTGAACATGCCAGTGTCAGAACTATGTGCACCTAAACCTGATGACAACCCATTAAAGCTACCGCACCTGGCTGCTTGCATTCCAAACAGCAGAACTGAAGTCTGACAGAGAGAGCGAAATGATGCGAAGACCAGCGGTTCAGATCTAAGATCTGACACCCAGCCACGTCCTGTCACAAAAGGTGATGGATGATTAAAAAACTCACTTGAGGAGAGGGCTTCACAAATATTCCCAACCTAAATAATGGAACAGCCCTGTCCATCAGTGTAAAAGACGAGGATGTAGTATTTGAACCATCCTCAGCCAGAAGTGTTGAGTGGATGATCCATACCACCCTCCACATGATTTCCATAAAATCACAGATTTCAGTCTTCAGCCAATTTGATTCCCTGGACGTGTCACCAAGAAACAGCTGAACACTGTAGATATGACAAAGGCAATGGGCCCTGGCACTATCCTGCAATAGGACTGAACATCTGTGAAGAACAACAAGCCGTGTCAACGGGGAAGTTGTTTCATTCCATGCCCAAGTCTGACATCTACCTGGCAGTATTGAAAACTACACAAATATCTCCAATCTCCTAAGAGGAGAACGCAACACGACCAATTATCACTCCCACAGGCCCATCACGACAGTCAAAGTAGTTGACGTTCTTTTTGACAAAGCTGTCAAGCAGCACAGAAATAAACTGTTCAGTGTGCTTTCCGATAGGTTGCCATATGGATATAGTGCAGCTACAGTGGAATTGTCACTGGATTACTAATCCAGATCATGCCAGAAACAGTTAACAAAATATTGGATCTAAAATCTGGTGTCAGTAACAGTAACCCTGAAGCAAATGCAGTTTGTCAAATCCAAATTGCTTTCCCAGTGTACTTTCAGAAATCAGATCTCCCATGTTTTCCTGTTCTGGCTCAAAAGTGATTCCAGACACATAGACCTGAGATCAAGTCTTCCATGATCTGTGAAACAGCCAAGCAAGGCACTCAATTGTAACAAAATGCTCCGAGGTCTTAAAGGATAGAATCGGGCAGATCGCCTGGCAGTAGCCTTGCGATCGCAAAAGGGAACGGGAAACACAGTCCTGTCGACCCTTCAGCGACCTCTTTCCTAACATCTGTGTGCTTGTGACACCATTTACAAAGGTTTCCCGCATTCTGCACGGACGAATGGGGAAAGGAATAGGACATTCAAGACATTGAGCCTTCCTCATTCTAATTCATGGCCATACACATTTTTCGCACACGGTGTACATATCCTTTAATGTGTTTAATTATCAGAAAAATATAAAAATGTGAACTGCAGTACTCCCTTCTATTCATCGAGTGTTCAGCACAATTCAGTGTTGTGATGGCTGAACCTCATTTCCTCACTGTACACCTGCGCTCTCACCATCGACGTAGCTCATTGAAATCCTTATTTATATTTCGTGCTTTGGCTTCCACAGGCTTGCGTGGGACAGAATTTCCAACGTTCACCAGTCTCGCAGTTGCAGAAATGTTTTCTCATCTCAATGCAAAGGGGGTTGTCTGTATCTCATACTGTGGGTCCTTTCTTTAGACGTCGCAACCAGGGGAATTTTCATCCCTGCTTCCAAATTGTCTCACCCTGTCTGAGTAGTATATATTTCACTGATATCTCCACTCACTTTCTTAAACCAAATGGAATGTAGGTCCGGTCGAACCAAACTCTGCTCCCTCAACAATCCTGTCATCCCAGATATCATCCTTGGTCATCCTTGACTGCACTTCCTCAATGTCATGTTTGTTCTTTTTTTAAGTAAGGAGACCAAAAGTGCAAACAATACCACACAACCTTCGCGATGAGGGCTCACCAAGGTCCTGTACAGCTGCAGTAAGACACACTCAATCCTGTACTACAATCCCCTTGAAATGAATGTCAACACGTCAATTATCTCCTAACTGATATCTGCTCCTGCACTATTGCTTTCAGTGTCTGGTATATAAGATAGAAATTCTTTAAATGTTGCAGGTACCCACTTGGTGGGTCCACGTACACTGGTCAGCGTGCCAATTCCATTCCCAGTATTGACTTCTGGCTTCAGTACTTAACTGGCCTGCATGGACCTCGGAGGTCTGTGAAGAACAACAAAGGACAAGGAGCAAAGAAAACGCACCACGTCACATGTATCCGTATTGCTCTTCATCTGATGCATATTTGCCCATTCACCAGTTCTGACACTGGCATGTTCACCCACACTCGTCATGAGGTGAATGGGCAAATATGCATCAATCACCTTTGAACTTGTTCACATAATCCTCACCCACTTACATTCCGACTTCATTTAGTACAATCAGCAGACTGGGATATATTGCATTCTATTCCATCAAACAAATGTTTGAGATATATTGGGATTAACTGGGGTTCAAGCACCAATCCCTGTGATACCACTTGAGAAGTCAACTTCAAAAAAATATTCAATTCCTACTCAGTGTTTCCAGTCGGCTGTCGCATTCTAAAACAATGTCCACATATAAATCCCGACACCATAAGATTTAAGTAAACGGACTAGGCTTGAGGCTTCATTAAAATTCATCCTGAAATTCCAAATGCATTGCATCCATTGCTTCTCCATAATTTATCTTCAGTTGGTTTCTGAAACATAATTCAAAATTCATAAATCCACATTAACTTGTTGTTTGGCCATTACTTTAATCCCAATAATTTCTCTAAAGCTGTTTACTTATTAGTTTCATTGTATTTTTTTTTCTCGCCAGGTTTACGATTCTTCATATTGCTGAGAGATTTTGGTTTGCTTGGTTCAGTTCTGTGGAGGGCAGATCTGAAACAGTTAGACAATAGACAATAGACAATAGGTGCAGGCGTAGGCCATTCTGCCCTTCGTGCCAGCACCACCATTCATTATGATCATGGCTGATCATCCTCAAGCAGTACCTGTTTCTGCCTTATCCCCATAACCATTGATTCCACAACCCTTAAGGAGTCTATCCAACTCTTTCTTGAAAGTATCCAGTGACTTGGCCTCACAAACCATCTGGGACAGAGCATTCCACACACCCCCATTCTCTGGGTGAAGAGGTTTCTCCTCAACTCTGTTCTAAATGGCCTACCCCTTATTTTTAAACTGTGTCCTCTGGTTCGTGACTCACCCATCAGCAGAAACATGTTTCCTGCCTGCAGTGTGTCCTGTCCTTTAATAATCTTATACATCTCAATCAGATCCCCTCTCAGCCTTCTAAACTATATTTTTCTGATATTTACACAAGCCCAGTCGCTCCAAACTTTCAACGTAAGATAGTCCCGCCATTCCGGAATTGACCTCGTGAACCCACATTGCATGCCCTCAACAGCCAGAATGTCTTTCCTCAAATTTGGAGACTAAAATTGCACACAATATTCCAGGTGCGGTCTCGCCAGTGCCCTGTACAACTGCAGAAGAACCCCTTTGTTTCTAAATTCAATTCCTCGTGTTATGAAGGCCAGCATGCTATTAGCTTTCTTCACTGCCTGCTGGACCTGCATGCTTGCTTTCATTGACTGATGGACAAGAACACCTAGATCTCGTTGTACTGCCCCTTTACCTAACTTGACTCCATTTAGGAAATAATCTGCCTTCCAGTTCTTGCCACCAAACTGGATAACCAACATTTATCCAAATTAACCTGCAGCTGCCATGCATCTGTCTACTCACCTAGCCTGCCCAGGTCACCCTGTAATATCCTAACATCCTCTTCACATTTCACTCTGCCCCCCAGCTTTGCATCATCAGCAAATTTGCTAATATTACATTTAATACCATCATCTATATCATTAATGTACATTGTAAAAAGCTGCTTCCCAGCACTGATCCCTGCGGTACCCCACTGGTCACCGCTTGCCATTCCGAAAGGAAGCCGTTTATCAGTACTCTTTGTTTCCTGTCAGCCAACTAATTCTCAATCCAAGTCAATATTTTGCCCCCAATACCATGCGCCCTAATTTTGCTCACTAATCTCCTGTGTGGGACTTCATCAAAGACTTTCTGAAAGTGCAGGTACAGTCCATCCACTGGATCTCCCTTGTCCATTTTCAGAGGTACATCCTCAACAAATTCTGGAAGATTAGTCAAGCATGATTTCCCCTTCATAAATCCATGCTGACTCTGACGTATCCTGTTATTGCTATCCAGATGTGTCGCAATTTCATCCTTTTTCATTGACTCCAGCATCTTTCCCAAACAATAAAGTCAGACTAACTGGTCTATAATTCCCTGCTTTCTCTTTCCTTCCTATCTTAAAAAGTGGAACAACATTAGCCAACTTCCAATCCGCAGGAACTGATCCTAGATGTGTCGAACATTGGAAAATGATCACCAATGCATCCACGATTTCTCGAGCCACTTCGTTCACTACCCTGGGATGTAGGCCATCATTTCCCGGGGACATATCAGCCTTCAGAGCTATCAGTCTCTCCAACACCATTTCCTGGCAAATATAAATTCCTTTCAGTTCAGGTCCTTCAGCCAAAATTACTATGGAAGAGCCATAGTTGTTCCATAGTTCAGCTCTTTCTCTATTCTCCACTGTTCATTCCCTTTATTTTCGGCGTAAAGAAGTTGCAGTTGTCATCTTACCCGTTGATATTCTTTAAGAAACGACTGCTTTATTCTTACAGCCCTTGCTCATAACCCTTCAGAGACCCATCGATTCCTGCCTGAAGCTGCACACTAATTGCTCTTCCACACGCATAGAATCACAGAAATATAGAGTCTTTACCATCAGAAATACAGCACGATCTACATTAGTCCCACTTTTGAACACGAGATCCGGAGCTGGGAATGTTATTATGGTCATTCAAGTACTTGGTTAATGGTTGCAATGCTATCCCTGACAATGCCCCTCTCAGGAGGCACACTCCAGACTCCAACACCCTTTGGGTCAAAAGCAATCCTCAAATCCTCTTTAAACCTCAATCCCTTCACACTAAAAGTATTTTGTCTTGTTCTTGGCCCTTTGACTGAAAGGAACAGCTGTTGTCTAGTGCCCCATTCATTCCCGTCATAATCTTATCCTTCTGAATCACGTCCCCCTCAGCCTTCTAAACTCCAAAACAAAAAACCCGAGCTTATCCAGCCTCTCTCCGTAGCTGATATGCTCCAACCCAGGGAACATTCTGTTGAATCTCCTCTGCACCCCCTCCAGTGCAATTATATCCTTCTTGTAATGTGGCATGCAAAACCCCTCACAGTAAGTCCTGTACAGCTCTTACAATGTACGACTCGATGAAAAAAACTATGCTCACTGATCCCTATGTCTTCTGAGATAACCTATTAAACTGCCTAGTCACGTTCAGAGATCAGTGAAGAAGGACTCTCCGAGCTTTCTAGTGTGCTGCTATTCATCCGTACACCCCTGCCTGGTTCCTTCTTCCAAAGTGCATCCCCTCATATTTAAAAGTTTCGCATTCAACATGCCATTGATCTGCCTAGCCGACCATTCCACCGAGCTTATCTTCCTGTTACACAAGACCTACCTCCTCACTGTCAAGCATTCGGCCAATCTTTATGTCAAACACAAACATACTTGTCACACTCCCCCGCATACCTCTATACATTCACATCTACCTCATTTATGCAGACCACATCTAATAAGAGACAAATAACTGATCTCTGTGGTACACCATCAGAAACTGTTCACCAGTCACACAAAGAGCCTTCCACCGTCACACTCTGTCTCTTGCCACGAAGGCAATTTTGGGTGCAACTTGCCATATTGGGGCAACACAGTAGCACAGTGGTTAGCACAGCTGCCTCACAGCGCCAGAGACCCGTATTCAATTCCCTCCTCAGGCAACTGTCTGTGTGCAGTTTGAACATCCTCCCCGTATCCACGTCGGTTTACTTTGGCTGCTCCGGTTTCCTCTCACAATCCAACAATGTGCAGGTTAGGTGAATTGGCCATGCTAAATTGCCTTTAGTGTTAGGTGAATTGGTAAATGTAGGGGAATGAGTCTGGGTGGGTTGCACTTCAGAGGGTCGGAATGGCCTTGTTGGGCTGAAGGGTCTGCTTCCACACTGGAGGGAATCTAATCTAACTAAGTTGCACTTGATATCATGAGATGATACTATCTTTATCATTTTCGTATGTGGGATTTTTTCAAAGGACTTGTTGAGAATCCATATAATCAACCTCCTTGATAGGATTTCAGTAAAGTTCCTGAAGCATCACTTCCCGCAGATAAATTCAGGCTGATGATCCCTGATCAAATATTACCTCGCGTGATGGAGATCAATTTTCTCCCTCCCAAATTTCCACAATAGTTTCCGCAACACTGATCTGATAGTTACTGACTGATCATTTCCAGGACCGTCTCTGCCACTCTTCCTGTAAAGTGTGTTTCCCAGTCCTCTGGCACCTCAACTGTGATCAGATTCAATTTGAGCATTTGCATCAAGGCCTCTTCTCCCTTGTCTCGGTTAGCAGACTGCGATATAACTCATCCAGACCACTTGTCCAAAGTTATACCAGCCAAAGCCTCGAATCCCTGCTCACACCTTGCATCAATCTGCTGAAGAGCTTCCCAGTCCATCTTCTTGAATTCTACACTTGCATCCTGATCAATCCAGATAACACAGATGTGAGGTTTTCGTGTAACCATCTGCCAAGTCTCTCCAACTTCACATACTGACTGTACCTTTGCTTTCTGATGGGCCCCATTTTTCCCTCATAATATTATTCTGCTTGATGTCCTTGTGGAATATCTTTTGATGCTCCCTCACCTTGCCTGCTCACACTAATCCATGTCCCTGTTTTAATCAGTCCCCTCTTTGTGAACTTTCTCGGTTTCATTAAGATCACTTCTCATTCGTTGTATCTCTAAAAAACACAGACCGAGTTCCCCCATCAGGCAATTTTTCCATCAGATGGATTAAGCCGGAGAATGTCTATTCACCAGATGTGGTCAGTATATCCTTCCTTCAGTCAGGACACCAAAACTGCATGCAGTACTCCCGGGACAGTCTCAACAAACTCTGTGTAAATGATGGAGGATATATTTACTTTTCATAGGAGTAATGTATTGCCGATGATGGAATTTAGACTGAAAACAACAAATGCTGGAGATTACAGTGGATCAGGCAGCATCTATGAAGATAGAGCAAGCCACCGCTTCCAATCTGGATGGGTCTGAATTATCTACATTCTCATTCCCATTAAGTGAAGGCAAATCTCTCTTTTACGTTCCTATTTGCACATGTTGCTCGCAATGCCACTTGCGTTTTTTCTACTAACTCACTGTGAAAATTCATTTTTTTTAAAAAGCTCCTAAATATCCAACTATATCACAGCAATTTGATCTCCATTGTTTATGTCTACAAGAGATAACTTCAAGCAAAAAGTTTAAAAATATAACTTCCCATTCATAAATGCATGATCATTCTCTTGAAGTTTGATATTTATTTCGAAAGGACCAATATCACATTCGTTCTAACCGATTCCAACAGACTCCCTGCAGTGGATGACAGGCTAATAGGTTTATCGTTCTCCACCGTCCCTCTTCTTCCCTTGTTGTATCGTTGCAATGCATTCATAACCTTGCAAACTGAATATAGAAAATTACACTCAGACCCAGTACAATCTCTATATCTCTTGCTGCTTTGTGTCAAATTTCTGAATGAAGTGCATCTGATCTGTCAGACTTATCAGTGCTGAATCCAGGTGTGTTTTGAAATACTACCTTATCACTCATATGAATGATTTTAGTCTTTAGTTACGCAGGTCCCTTGGTCACTTGGTACTTCTAGGAGATTTTCTGGACCTTCCACCATGAAGACAGACACGAAATAACAATTTGGTTTTCCTGTAATTTCTCTGTTCTCCACCATAGGTCCTCTATCCGCACACTTATAGATTCACATTTGACGTTCCCTTCATTTTCCTTCCAAGTATTGATAATAGGTTTTCATCAAGCTTTACGTTTCTTGTTAGTTTGCGTTCTTGATCTCTTTTGAATTTCCTTATCAATTTCTTAGTCCACTTTTGTTCCAATGAATCCATAATATCTGGCGATATTTTAGCGAGCAACTTTGCTTGATCGAATCTATTTTTAACTTCATTTGTTAACCATGCTTGAATCATCTTTTCCTTTTGTTATTTGCACCATGTTGGGGGGCGGGGTGGGGGGGGAAGGGCGGGCTGGATGCAATATGTATACTGTACACCTTATAACGTTTCTATAAATAACAGACATTGTCTGTCTTCCATTAACCTTTCTCATGTTTTTTTTTTCAAATTCACTGAAGCCAACTTGGTCCTCATACCTTCATTGCTTGCATGAAGAGGTGCGAGGGAAGAGTGAAGGAATTCTGGGAAGGTGAGTCGAACCGTTTAAAAGACTTACCCCAATCATCGGGGCATCCATTTGCTGCGAGGTGCGAGGGAGGAGTGATGGAATTCTCAGAAGGTGTGTCTCAGCGTTCAGAAGTCTTACCTCAGACGTTGGGGGATCCATTTGCCGAGAAGTGCGATCGAGAAGCGAAGGAATTCTGGGAAGGTGAGTCTAACTGTTTAAAAGACTTACCTCAATCGTCAGGGCATCCATTTGTTGAGAGGTGCGAGGGAGGAGTGAAGGAATTCTGGGAAGTTTTTAAGACTAATAAACAGGAGGATTTGTGGTCAGGATTGGGACACCCGGAAGGTGTGTTGCCTCCGTGGTGCCAGGGTCCGACATGTCACTGATCGTGTTTACAACATTCAGAATGGGGAGGGTGAGCAACCAGAAATCGTGGTGCATATTTGCACCAATGATATAGCTAGGAAAGGGATTGAGGATCTGAAAAGTGACTACAGAGAGTTAGGTTGGAAGCTGAAGAGCAGCACGAGTAAAGTAGTGATCTCAGGTTTGCTACCGGTGCCAAGAGATAGTGAGGTGATGAACAATCAGTGAATGCAGCTTAACACGAGGCTGCGCGGCTTATGCGGGAGGGAGGGCTTCAGATATCGAGACCATTGGGATACCTTCTGTGGAAGGGGGGACCTGTGAATGAAGAACGGGTTGCACCTGGATTGATAGGACACCAATGTCCTGGTTGAGAGGTTTACTCCAGTGATTCAGGAGGCTTTAAATTAGTTTGTCAGCGGAGTGCGAATCAGAGCCACATATCTGAGAGGGGGTCAGTTGCAGACGGGACAGTGACAGGATATATTGATTCTATCAGGAAGGTTTCTGACGCGATGAAACAAAGGGATCGGTTAAAGTGTGTCTGCTTTCATGCAAGGAGTGTCCGAAATAAGAGTGATAAACTGAGAGCATGGATCTCTACGTTTGGCTATATAGACGTGGGTTTCAGAGGGGCAGGAATGGTTGCTTGATGTTCCAGGGGTTCGAACGTTTCGAAAGAGCAGTGAGAGTGCAAAAAGAGGAGGGGATACAGCATTGCTAAACACCGAGTGTATCACAGCTACAGAAACGAAGGTTATTGAGGAAATCTTGTCTACTGAGTCAGTACGGGTGGAAGTTAGGAACAACACGGGAATAGTCACCGCATTTAGGGTTTTCTACAGACGACCTAATAGCAGTAGAGAGATTGAAGATCTCATAGGCGAGCAGATTCTGGAAAAATGCAAAAGTTGCAGGGTTGTTGTTATGGGTAATTTCAAATTTCCCAATATCGACTGGAACCTCCTAAGTGCAGGTGGGTTGGATGGAGCCGTTTTTGTCAGGTGTGTTCAGGAGGGTTTTCTTACTCACCATGTAGATAGACCGACGAGGAGAGAAGCCATTTTGGATTTGATGTTCTGCAACGAGCCAGGACAGGTATCAAATCTAGTGTTGTGAGAGCACTTTGGTGAAAGTGATCAAAACTGCCTCACATTTAGCATAGCCTTCGAGAGTGAAAAGAGCCGTTACCGAGGGAATATATTTAATTGGGGAAAAGGACATTATGACGCTATCAGACAGCAGTCGGGAAGTATAGACTGGAACAATTGTTCCACAGAAAGGGCACAGCAGACTCGTGAAGACTATTTAAGGAGCAGTTGTTGCGAGTGATGGACAAATTTGTTCCTCTGAGACAGGTAAGCAGGGATAAGAATAAGGAACCTTGGGTGACGAGAACAGATGAATTTCTCGTCAAACGGAAGAAGGCAGATTACTTAAGGTGGAGGAACCAAGGATCCAGCACAGCTTTAGAGGATTACAGGCGAGCTAGAAAGGAGCTCAGAACTGGACTGAGGAAAGCCAGGAGATGGCACTAAAAAGTCTTGGCAAGAAAGATTAGGGAGAACCCAAAGGCATTTTATTCATGCTTAAGGAATAAGAGAATGATCAGGGAGAAGGTAGGGTCGATCTGTGTTGTGTAGGGAACTTTTGCGTGTAGTCTGAGCATCGAGGAAGCCCTAAATGAGTTTTTTGCTTCGGTTTTCACCAAGGAAAGGGAGATTGTTGCAAATGAAAACTTACAGGAGCTGGGATACAGTGTTGACCAGATCAAGATTGATGTAGTTGATGTGCTAGAAATTTTGGAAAACATTAAGATTGATAAGTCTCCATGGAGAGATCTGATTTATCCTTGGCTGTTCCGGGAAGCGAGAAAGGAGGTTGCCGCTGGCGAGGATATTTTGCCTCCTCATTCTCCACAGGATTCGGACCGGAGGATTAGAAGGATATAAATATTTTTCCTCTTTTCAAGAACTGTAATAGGGAAATCCCTGGCAATTACAGACCAGTCAGTCATACGTGGGTGGTCAGCAAAGTTTTGGAATGCATTCTGAGGGATCGGACTTATGGCTATTTAGTAAAGCATAGTGTGACTAAGGGCAATCACCATGGCTTTGTGAGAGGCAGGTCATGCCTCACAAATCTCATTCAGTTCTTTGAGGAGGTGTCAAGGCTGGTCAACAACAGTCGAGCAGTGATGTGCTGTATATGAACTTCAGCAAGGCATTTGATAGGGTTCCAAATGGTAGGTTCATTCATAAAGTCAGGAAGAATGGTGTACAGGGAGATTTGGCCATCTGGATTCAGAATTGGCTGGCTGACAGAAGGCAGAGAGTGATTGTATATGGGAAGTATTCTGCCTAGAGGTCAGTGTTGAGTTGGGTACTGTAGGGCTCTGTTTTTGGGCCTCTGCTCTTTGCAGCTTTTACAAATGACTTGGATGAAGAGGTTGAGGGGTGGGTTAGTAAATTTGCAGATGGCTCAAAGGTTGGTCGTGTCGTGGATAGTATAGAGGGCAGGCTGCAGCACGACATGGACAGGATGCAGAGCTAGGTTGAGAAATGGCAGATCGAGTTCAACCTGGATAAAGGCGAAGTGATGCATTTTGGAAGGTCGAACCCGAATGCTGAATACAGGATTAAAGATAGGATTCTTGGCAGTGTGGAGGAACAGAGGAATTTGGGTATACAAGTACATAGATCCATCAAAGTTGCCAACGAAGTAGATAGGGTTGTCAAGAAAGCATATAGCATTTTGGCTTTCATTAACGGGGCGTCGAGTTTAAGAACTGTGAGGTTTTGCTGCAGCTGAACAAGTCCCTGCTGAGACCACACTTGGACTATTGTGTCCAATTCTAGTGGCCCTACTATAGGAAAGATACAGAGGCTTTGGAGACGGTGCAAAGGATGTTTACCAGGATGCTGCCTGGACTGGAGGGCTTGCCAAAGGAAGATCGGTTGAATAAGCTCAGACGTTTCTCTCTGGACAGAAGGAGGAAGAGAGGAGACCTGATCGAGGTGTACAAATAATGAGAGGAATAGACAGAGTCAATAACCAGAGACTTTTTCCCAGGGCAGCACTGACTGGTATGAGAAGTTATAGTTTGAAGATATTAGGAAGAAGGTATAAAGGAGATGTCAGAGGTAGGTTCTTTATGCAGAGAGTTTTGAATGCATGGAATGCGTTGCCAGCTGTGGTGGTGGAAGCGAAGTCATTGGAGACATTTAAGCGACTGATGGACATGCACATGGATAGCAATAATTTGAGGAGTGTGTAGGTTAAGTTACTATATTTGACATTAGGATTAAACCTTGGCAAAACCTCATGGGCCAAAGGGCCTGTTCCGTGCTGTACATTTCAGTGTTGTATGTTCTATGTTCTATGACTCATTTATATACTTGTAATTTAAGAAAATAAAACTGGTTTGTATTCGGACTTCATGTAAAATTCAATACGTTAAGATCACTATTCTCAAAAGCTGCTTTACTGCAAGTTTTTGAATTTGCTCTCTGATCACAAAACACCAATTCCAAAACAGCCTGATCTTTGGCTCGGTACTCAACAGACTGTTAAAGTAAACCATTTCATACACACTCGTGAATTTCATTTTTACAGCATTAACTTTAACATGGATCCACACAGTTTAGATGTGAATTTATCCATGATTACTGCAGTACCGGCAAACTTGCATTTCGAATTTCCGTTTTTGTAACTCACTCAAAATTTGTATCACACTTTTGACTTTGAAACAAAACTCTCATCATGTTTGCTTCTCCTCGCTGTTTTTAATCTCCACCTTCCCAGACTCGATTGAATCATTTTGACGTGGGCTCTGGAGAGATTAGGTGTAGATTCAGACCAGATATTTGGGGAAGCATATTTCAACGTTGAAATCGTCACAGCTTACCTGCTCTTCTTAGCGTCATTGCGAATTTCCGCCAGATCTCCCATTGTGCTAGTGTAGTAGATAAGGGCAATGCCTTTTCAACGATGCTGCGTATTCCTCCAGACAGCTGAGACTACTCTAACCTGGATGATAAGGTATTGCTTGTAAAGCAGGTTAGTAAATTATTGCTGCTGTACAGGACCTTAGTGATATCACATCTGGAGAAATATGTACAGATCAGGTCAACCGATTTCGGCAATGAGGATGTTCATCATAGAATCCCTATAGTGGGATCAGACCATTTGAGTCATCAACTCCGCTCTGATCCTCCGAATACCGTCCCATCTAAACTCGTTCCCTTACCCAATCTCTGTAACCCTGCAGATTGCATGACTAATTTCACCTATACTGCTTATCTCCAGATATTATGGGTAACTTAGCATGACCAATGTATCAGTCTTGCACATCTTGAGAGTGTGGGAGGAAACTGGAGTACCCGCTGCTGGAACCCATTCAAGCCAAGGAGAGAAGGTGCTAACTCCCCACAGACAGTCACCTGAATTTACAATTCAACCCAGCCCTCTGCTTTTGTGAGGCAGCAGTGTTAACCACTGAGCTACCCAGTGTGGGCAACGCAAATCGCCTGAACAATGAAGCTGCAGGAGAGCCTGATAACTGCACAGTCACATTTTACGTGTGAGGTCAATGTTAACAACTCTACACTACAGATGCACGGTGTGGCTGTTGAATTGCTGAAGTTGCTGCGCTGTCCCTCATCAAAAACACATTAAAATGTAATTAATTTAAATAATTCTCACCCACACCAAGGATCACCAGGACACATTATCTGCACAAATGCCAGCGGTAGGATTTGAACCCACAGCTACATTCAAGCAGATATCGAAATCCTGCCCCTTAGCCTGGTCAGCTCTGCATCCGTGAGCAAAATTTGAATCCAGCTCCTTTGGACATTACTCGCTGCATAGGGAAGTGATAACACCATTGTGCCATCACCTAAACTGATTACAATATTCTCTAATGGGGGACAAACCCAGGCAACAGTAATGGGAGCATTGTTTCCTTTAAACACACCAATCACATTCTTTCAATAGATGTCTCAATCCACAGCACCCAGTTGGATCTACAACCTGAAGGAACAGCAACATGGCATTTGAGACAAGTTTTAAAATGCAGTGGCTAATGCGAGGTACCAGCCTTGGTAGGGTTTCAACCCTGGATCTACCTATTTACTAAACAAGCACTTTAGCTAACTAGGTCACAGCGTCACGTTAACTTAGGAGGGAGGGATGAGCAGGTAAATCCAATACCGATTAACGTTTGGAAGAATGACAGATGATCGTGTTTTAAGGCTAAGTAACAGAAGACAATTGCACAGTAAATTCAGGATTCCTTTCCACTTCTCAAACCTGGAAATAGGTCCAGTAAAACTAGATTTTTTGACGCTGTTACAGCAGAAGAGGAGGAGGATGTTTAGTTCCTGGGCCCTGATGTATACTTTCAGGAAAAGACCAATTAGGCCCTCCACACTACAGCACAGCGCCCATAATAGACCGTGCAACACCATTCTCCTGTTGCACAACAATGAGACCATTCAGCATTCTCAATGCTGCAGCATAAGCACTGCAAGAGAGCAGTAAGATTCTGGAAATTATCACACGAGGATGAGGCCATTGAACCCATTGAGTCTGTTGGACAGGAAAGGGAGAAGGACAAGAAACCGTTTCAGATATTTTCTTTGAGCAGGACGAGGTAATTCAGGCACGTTTCTGTTGTATGGGAATAGAAGAATACCAACCATTCCCTCGTTCCCATTTCAGGAGGAGACTATTCAGTATCTCGAGCCTGTTATGGAGCCCATCTAAATGTTACAACGCAGCAGGAAGATTCCGTAAGTTCCCATGCCTTGGAAAACAACAGGAGCACGACAAACCGAGCTTGAGCGACATTGTCAGAAACAGGAGCAGGGCATTCAGCCCATAGAACCAATAATATAGGAACAGCAGGAGGACATTTAGACCATCGAGTTTGTAAACCAGGAACAGTATGAATCCATTCAACCACAGCCTTGTGCCTGTTATGCAGGAATTGAAAAGGAACGTAGAGGTTCCAGAAAGAGAAGAAATTAGAATAAGAAGCTTCACCAGGGAATGAAATTCAGTGCGTAAATCTTTGGGATTGAAGGCATTTTTGTTTTAGAAAGTGTTAGTGAGGAATTAATAACAGGAGGTTTTTGAAGTGAAGTCACAATCTATCGCACTCAACATGGCTATCTAAAAAATAAACTATTTTTGAAATATTTGCCTGAGTTCTTTAAAAGTGTAACAAGCAATGTGCATAATGGATTTTCTATTGATGTCGTATATCTGGAATTCCAGAATGTATTGCATAAATTGTCGCCCAAATGACTGATATGCAAGATGTTAGCATATCGGGTTAGAAAAAAAAAACATGCTTGGAGACGGGAATGACTAACCAACAAAAGCCATGATATGCGGGGTTGTATTGTGTTGGACGAGATCAAATATGACAAGTCACAAGATTATAATCCAAAGGGTTTATTTGAAAATGTTAGCTTTCCGAAGGCTGCTCCTTCATGAGATGCTAGTGAGAGAAGGAAGAACTTGACACAGAATTTATATGGAAAAAAAAGTTATAAGCGAAAGAATTGAACAGTCCTGACGTGACATTAATCTTTAATCAGTTCGGACACAGGTCTGGATTGATAAATATTCAAATCTCAGAATGTCATTTAAATCACTGCCTCAAGATATCGTCAGGTGTTACGATTGTAAAGGATGTGACATCTAAAGTCATACAATGTAATTTAGGTCTTGTTTGGAGTCTGTCTGTGACTTAACTTGGAGCCAGACTAGTTTTCTTACCAAAGAAGGTGTTCAGAAATTGCTAAATTGACTGACTGTTAACAAAGAGCACGCTTTTCGTAAAAAAAGTAGAATGGATCACAAGTACAAATCTGTAAATGAAAATGAACACATAGATTTACATATACATGCGTGTGTGAGAGGGGGAGCGTATGTGTGTGCTGGGGAGAGAGAGGAAGAGTGTGAGTGTGAATGTGTGTGTGTCAGAGGGGGTGTGTATGTGGCTGGGGTGGAGCGAGAGATAGGGTGGGTGTCAATCTGTGTGTGCGTGTTTAATAGAGAGAGGGACTGAGACAGAGTATGAGTGTGAATGTGTATGTGGGCGTGTGTGTGTCAGTGTATGTCTGCGTGTGTGAGAGAGGGACGAGCACGTGTGTGTAGGGGAAGAGAGTGAGTGTGTGTGTATGAGTACAGGAAAAGACACAGACAGGTACGGGAGATCCCTTTCCCCACACACACTCACTCCGTGATTTCAGAGCTTCACATCTCTGCCCTTTTCGTTGTTCCTGTTACAGACCTAGATGTTGTCACTCCAATCCTCATGCCCCATCCACAGTAGGGTCATCAAACGTTCGGCTCTCCCTAATACCTGAGGCAGCTCACAGCACAAACTCCAGCAAGCCAGCCCCAGCAGCACCACTAACTTTTCAACGACATGAGTCTTCAGAAACTTCTCAGCTACACGTTTGATACCTGGTCCTTTGCAATAATACTCGGGGTGTGGGGGGGCTTCCTTATGTTATGACCGCAAGGTCAGCTGAGAGGGACAAATACAGATGTTCAGTGGACAGGCACAGACCAAGTTTCAAAGGCGTGTTTCAAAGCATGGGACATCGCCGAAAGTCACACACATAATTTCGTTGTTTCTGAGCTTTATAGCGTCGGCATTCGGTACACCAGGGAACCAAGAAATAAAGCTAGAAAAAGAGGCAGAGGGACAGAAAGATTCACAGGAAAGATAGAAACGGACCATTATTTGAGAACATGCTGTTGAAACATAGGTAAAGTAAAAGACAGAGGACTGGGGGCAACTGGAGGAGTAATACTTTGGAAGGTTCAGATCGTGAAATGCATAGCATTAAACTGAGGCATTGCTCAACCAACTGAAATTGTTTGTTCTACCCAATTCTGAATTTGCCTCACAGAAGCGGCCAGGACATCATTAACCATGACAAGGTAGCAGGCCATGGAGAGCTGTTCTCATTATGCCACTGTATTTCTCACTAAGCTGAACCATCTGCCCAGCACAGGGGCACATGGCAAAATTGGCTGTGTATTGTTACGATACTAGCACTAGACATCTGCTCAGCACGGGAAGGTTTGCAGACTATACTGTGAGTGAGAGTAAATGGACCCCCCTCCCAATCTTACGTCTCTGCTTTTCCATCCAGCAACACAAGGCAAGGGATTTTGTGTGTGTGCGCGTCTGTTTGTGTGTGTGTGTGTGTGTTTGTGTGTGTATATCAGGAGCGGTGTTAGATTTGAAAATCACTGTTGAGAGAGAGCATGCATGGAAGAAATCAGTTTAAGTTTGAAAAACAGCAGGGGTTTGAGTATTGGACGGAGTGATACTGAGGGGTTGTTCATGGGCAGATGTGATGACGTGTTTGAGAATATCAATGTAAAGTCATTGGCAGACCATGTAATAATAAAGTTGAAAAGTATGGTGCTGGAAAAGCGCAGCAGGTCAGTCAGCATCCGAGAAGCAGGAATATCGACGTTTCTGGCATAAGCCATTCTTCAGGAATTCCTGGATTCCTGGATTTCTTCAGGATTCCTGAAGAAAGGCTTTTGCCCGAAACGTCGATTTTCCTGCTCCTCGGATGCTGACTGACCTGCTACGCTTTTCCAAAACCACACTTTTCAACTCTGGTCTCCAGCATCTGCAGTCCTCACTTTCTCCATGTAATAATATAGATTAGTGTGCACAGGATAGACGCTTGGATGGAATTTGACTGTGAGTTGAGCTGTGGAGTATCAATTCAGGTTTGTTTCTGCAGATTTGAAGCTGGGAGTATGAGCACAACATTATTGAAATCACTATAAATGTATTTCATAGCTCAATGTTCAAGCAGCAGGTGCGAGGTGTGAGTTGTTACAATTAGGAATGGTCAAGGTATTGTGTCAGGAATCAGCTTGTGGTCAAAGGGATCACAACAGTTGTGATTCATCTGTTTCAGCTTCATGTACTGGCCAGACATGGGACTGAGTAAGAAGAAGGAAATGGAGTTTGAAAGCACAGAAGAAAAGAAGGACCTCGGGCTCTCTATATGTAAACAACAAGGGCAGTGTTACAATGATTTGTGGTTCGCAGCTGAAACTAAGGAGGTCAACAGAAAGACCCGTGTGTGGTACTGTCAGAAGTAAAAAGTGAAAGAGTGAATGAACAACTCACTGATGTAGTTAGTAGTGGTTTATGGAATGAATACCTGGATTCGGACTCTCAGCAGGAGTAATAACAGCAGCAAGGAGAATAGAGTAGATGAGGAGAACAGTATTATATCAAATACGGTGTATATAATTAGTAACTGAACAGTAAAACTTACCAGGTACACCAACGATAGCTAGAATTGGATAATAAAAATAATTAATAATATAAAATGCATATTGGATCCGTCTTGATAATGACCATCGATCATAATATGACGAAAGAAGCCAAATATACCAATATAAACTCCTGTCCATTATTGGACCATTCCAGTCTACTGTTCTCAGATTCGGATCCATTGCTGGAACATTCAACCCGAATGTTCTCAGATGCTGTTCTCTCTTTCCCTTTCCACGAACAGGGAGCTGCGGGTCCTTGTTCGCACTGTCGGTGATGCTATCGCGCATATTATGGGATAATACATTGAATGAAGTCCATTTATCATTTTAAAAAATGAGAAAACTCCACTGGGATAATTAGAATCCATGGAGACGAACATTAATCACAGCCATTCAACAAACAGGTTCAGTTAACCCCTTCCTTGCATCGCTTTTGAGATCACAGTAAAAGTGAACAATTTCTGGGTTTGAATGGAATGGATGTGGTCACTGAGGAGTGAAGTATAAACCTCTCACTATTTTTAATCTTTCTTTTTTGTATGTGGGCCCTGTGTCAGAAGACTGCGGGATTGTATCTGTCCCACGCTGTTTATAAAAGTAGACAGGGATAAAATAATATGCTAACTGCAAATGGTAGGTACTAGGGAAATATCTAGAAATCACAAATCAAGGTAATAATATTTATTGTCCTCTGACTTTGCTTAATTTTGCTCCTTTTATTAAGTGTCCTGTTATCAAAGCCTTTCATAAACTTTAGACATCATTCAGAGCACTGGAACTGCTGCACATGAACGTCGATATAAACTCAGTTGACATGTGCCTGTTGCACACGGACAGGTGGAGGCCGTTTACCCTCTCAAACCTGTCACAGAGAGACAGGAGAAGGCCAGTCAGCCTATCGAGGCTGTTACGTAGGGACAAATTTAGGCCATTCAAAATCTTAAGCCTGTTGCAGTGCGATAGGAAGAGGTAATTTAGCCTCTCGAGTCTGTTACACTGGGACAAGAGGAGGCCATTCAGCCCCTCGAGTTTGTTACAGAAGGATAGGAGGAAGTCATTCAACCATCGAGTTTTTTAAAGAGAGACAGGGTGAGGCCATTTCGTCTTTGGAGTCTGTTACAGATGTTATGATAACTCAGAGCCACTTGTTTGTTCTTCCCAAGGGGAATGGAGAGATTCTCCATGGGTCTCCCTTTACACTGATGGCTTGGACACGGACAATGATCTCCCTACAATTTTGTCCATTCCTCTCGTTGGCTAAGACTGCTCTAACCCAAATGGCAATTTCAGAGAGGGCAGGCATGGTCTGGTGCCATGTCCTCCACACCTGGTCCTGCAGGAAGGGCAAATCCTGCCTGTGACCCTTCCGACCCAGAAGGAGCTCCATGCCCGAGCCCTCAGCACAGGTTTGCGAAGACCAGTTATTTCCCTCTGCCTGCCACGTACAGTCTCAACATCAGGGCGGTGCAGGGCTGCTCTGCACGTTTTGAGCTTTTCCCAGTTCATGATGTGCTTTCAAAAACGGCACTGCTTCTCAATATTGCTGGATAATTCCAGGACTTTCAGTGCATAGCGAGTTGCTCTGGAATGGTGTGCAGTGAGAAATGGAGGAAGCCCAACGTGATTCTCACAGTGTGGGCTCAAACACCAATTAATGTTGGTGAGATCCACTCAGTGTCATGTTGGAAATCACTCCCCAAACACAACTCAACTGGCACTTTGTGCACAAAACAATGAAAACATGTCAATACTTAAGAACACAAGAAACCGGAGCAGGAGTAGGCCAATTCTTCAGCTGCTCCACCATTCAATCGGATCATGCCTGACCTTTTCTTGGAAGCAGCTCCACTTACCCGCCCGGTACCATTGACCTTTCATTCCTGCAGTGTTCATAAGTGTCAATGCTTTTGCCTTTAAATCCTTCAACGAGGTAGCGTCGACTGTTTAGGAGGGCATTGAATTCCAAAAATGCACAATCCTTTGGGTTGGTCAGTCCGAAATCTGCTCCTCCTTATTTTCAGACAGTGGCCCCGAATTCGAATTTCATCCACCAGTAGAAACATCCTCCCTGAGTCGATCTTATTTGTGTTTGTGTGTGATTTTTATGAGATCCCTCTCGTTCTTCTACATTTCAACAATATATCTCAGTATGCTCAATCTTTACTCATAAGGCAACGCTCTCAACACAGGAATCCATCTCGTCAACTTCCTACACACTGTAATTTGAATCCAGTGCCACGACATTCTTTCTCAAGTAAAACTATACACAGCACTCCATTTGTGGCCCCACCCGAACCATCTACGATTATAACATAGTCTCCCGGATTTTAAACTATATCGCTCTTGCAATGAAGTTAATGAATGTAATTGTTCCATTTCCCCTGTTACCTTTTACACCTGCAAACCAACTTTTGTCCTTCATGCACCAGGACACATATGCCCCAGTGCACAACAGCATGCTGCAATTTTTCACCATTTAAATGTTATTCCTAGCAAAATGGATGACCTCACACTTGCAAACATTATGCGCCATCGGACGACCCTTGTCAACTCTACAGACTGACAGTGCCCTCCACATGCTTTGCTGGACGACTCACTTTCGTATCATCTGTGAACTTTGACAGACTACACTTGGTTCCCAACTCTGAACCTTCTATGTCATACATTGATCACTTAATGTCAGTTCCTCTTTTACGATCATACAGTTGCCATCTATAATTTCGCGATCTCCCCACCTCCGTTTCAGCTTAGTATAACACTCGCAGCTGCAAATGTTCACGAAATTCAGTTCCAAATATCAGTCACCCTGTCACCTTATCTCTCTAATGCCAATAAATCACATCCATTTCCCGCAACTTATGCAGTGAATTCCTGTATCTGATTTGAAAATACAACACACATTCAGATAGAGTGCTTCTGATTTATCATTTTATACCCATTATTCTCTGCTCCAGTGTTACCTTTATTCCCTATATTGACGCGGTCAGGAAAGAGTTTAACATCGTCATACTTACAGAGTCAGGCCTCCTAGGTAATGTTTCATGAAGTCCCCTGACCATCCTTAGGCATAGTCTAGATTAGAGTCGTGCTGGAAAAGCACCGCAGGTCTGGCAGCGTCCAAGAAGCAGGAAAATCGACGTTTCGGGCAAACGGTGTTCATCAGGAATAATCAGGCAAATTGTGATAAATTGCAGCTGAATGGAAAATAAAGTTTTAAAGTGAATCACAAAATGGACACGCAACAACTAGAAAGTAAAATAGCCAATTGCATGAGTTTGAGAGGAAAACTGATCAAGGTAAGCAGGATAAACAGACTGAAACGTGTGTCTCTAAATGAGCAGTGGGGAATATTTCCAGGAACATAATAAAATATTCAGCAGAAGGGTATTCTAGTGAAGCAGACGAAACCTCAGCAAGAAGTTCCCAACTGTTCCTCACTCAGGACAAAATGGTTAATATTAGCTTTGTGAGGCTTAGAAGATCAACAAACATCTTAATAATTATGAAGCGGGTATATTTTAGGAGTAAGCATGAAAGGGATTAAGAAGGGTCTTCTAGCAGGAAGAGGGCATGGGAAGGGGAAGCATTGTCTTGGTTTTATCAGATAATAGCAACAGGAAAAGTTGAACGTGGAGGCGGTGGGAAAAACGTTACAGAGCGGGGCTGGCGCCTGAATGGTGTTACCAAGCCAAAACGAATTGCTGAAGCTGAAATTGTTCACGGAGGTCGGGAGGGAAATATGTTCTTTTAATTATTCTTTCATTTATGTGATGTCATTGTCACTGATTTTACCAGCATCCATTGTTCCACTGCTAATTGGTCGGAGGGCAGATGAAGATCAGCCACATTGCTCTTGGTCTGGAGTCACATGTGAGCCAGAGTAGATTAGAATATCAGATTCCCTCCCCTAAATTGGGTCAGTGAATCAGATGAGGTCTTCCAACTGTTAAAAATACTTTCTTGGTAGCCCCACCGATGTGTTGCACAGCCATAACATGACGTTCCATCTCCTACACTCAATGCTCAGACCAATGAAGTCATGTGCCCCAAACGCCTGCTTCACCACCCTGTGTACCTGTGACACCACTTTTAAAGAACTGTGTATCTGCACCCCTACGTTTCTGTTTGAGAACACTTCTCAGGGCCTTAACGTTAAATGCACAAGTCCCACCCTGGTTCGTTTTATCAAAATTCAAAATCTTGCATTTATCTAATTAAACTCCATTTGCTATTCGTCAGCTCACTATCTCATCAGTACTTTTAATCCTATTTTGTCATAGATATCCTTATTCTCTGCCCACTTTAACACCAATTTCAGTGTCACCCACAAAGTTACTTACTTGGAAATCAATATTCTCATTCAAATCATTAATCCAAATGACGAAGAACAGTGTACGCAGTACATGGGTGGTCAATTGCCTACAGTAAAAAAAAATACAAAATATCACCCACTACACCTTTCTCCTCACTTCACGCCAATTTTGCATTCAGTTGACTAGCTCCTCCTCGATCCCACATCCTTTTACATTGATCTGAACTTATTACCCAATCTGCCATAGGGGACGTAGAGCACAGAACATAGAAGAGGAAAACACAAGGTCGTTTGGCCCTCGATGTTGTGCTGAAATGTTATCCTATCCTAAGATCAAGTGAACCTACATGCCTTTTATTTTCCTATCATCCATGTGCCTATCAAAGAGGCCATTAATGTCCTGAACGTATGTTTCTCTGCAACCCCCGCTGGCAGTGCATTCTATGCAATCACAACTCTCTGTATAAGGAACCAACCACTAAAATCTACCGTGAGCCTTCCTCCTATCACGACAAAATAACGCCTGCTCATGGTAGTCACTTATGCCATGGGAGAAATGTCTCTGATTGGTCATACCTTCTACACAACTGATCTCGCCTTCCAATGCTACTATCTTCCTCCAGGTGTACCTTTGTGCAGCCCACACTCCAAACGCCCTCTAATGTCATCATTTACTTTGCCGTCAAATTTGGCATTTCTTTCATAAATTTCTTCAACTCATCTTCACCCGAGTTTCTCGGTTGAAAACTCCTTAAAACCAGTTCACCTCTCTGAGGTTGCCCCTTATCCTTCTTCATTCCAATGAGAGAAAGCCTGAGCTCGCACAGCCTTTATTCATAAGAAATGCCCTCCAGTTTGGGCAACATTCTTGAAAATCTCTGCACCCTCTCTAAAGGTTCCACATATTTCTTGTAATGAGGGAACCAGGACTGAACACAATATTCCAAGTGTGGTCCAACCAGAGCTTTACAGAACTGCAGCATAAATACACAGCTATTAAACGCAGTGCCCCTGCTAATGAAAGCCAATAACCATACACCTTCTTAATAACCCTATCAACTTGGGTGGCATTACTGGGGAGTATGAAGACAAGGACCTCAAGTTCCCTCCATTCGTTCACACTGCCAAGAAAGCTACCTTTATTCCTGGATTTTGCAATCCTTCAAAATGAATCACTTCACACTTTTCCAGTTTGAACTCCATCAGCCACTTCTCAACCCAGGTCGGCATCGTGTCAATATCCCGTTGCAAACGACAACATCCCTCCACACCATCCACCACTCCAACAAATTTCAGGTCATCGGGAATCCTCTTATCCCGCTCTTTCACATCCACATCCATGTGTTTCCCAGAAAAGATCCCTGCAGAATATCACTGATCACTAAGTTCCAGGTTGAATGCTTCCCATCTACTACCACCCTCCAACTTTTATGCTCAATCAATTCTGTATGCAGATAGCCAAAATTCCCTGTAACCCCTGCCTCCGTACTTTCAGAATGCCACGACCATGGCGAACTGAAATATTTTTTGAAGCTCGAATCTGTTCAACAAATATTTTCAAGAATGTTGCTGGAGTTGTAGGATGTCAATTGTAGGGAGAGGCTGAAAAGACTTAGAATATTTTCCCTGGAGCATCAGAAGCTGTGTGGTGACATGGTAAAGTTTGAAATAATCATGAGGGGCATGAATAGGACATATAGGCAATGTCTATTTCCTGGGGGAGCTTGACCAGAATTAGAGGGCATATGTTTCGGGTGAGATCGGAACAATATAACAGGTAACTTGGGGACAACATGTTCATGTAGAGCGTGGTACGTGTATGGATTGTGCTGCCAGAATAACTCGTTTGGCAGGAGAAAGGTGGCAGGTACAATTACAGCATTTAAAAGGCATCTGGATGGGTATATGAATAGGAAGGGTGCAGAGGGATATGGTCAATTACTGGAAAATAGGACTAGATGAGGTTGATATATTTGGTGGGCATGGGCGAGATATTTAGAAGGGTCTGCTTCCGTGCTGTAGACCTCTTTGACTCTGTGTCTCTGTGTCTCATCAATGTGCTCTGTCACAGCCTGAAGGAATTCTTTAAAATTTGTGAGGCTTCAACTGTCCCGCACAAAGCCATGCTGACTATCATTAATCAAACAAGGGTTTTCCAAATGATCATAAACCCTATTTCTTAGAGTCGTCTCCAATAATCTGCACACCACATAAAACGATAAAAACAAAGAAAATTTACAGCTCAGGAACAGGCCCTTCGGCACTCCAAGCCTGAGTCAATCCAAACCTACTGTCTAAACCTGTCAGCCAATTTCTAAGCATTTGTATGCCTCTGCTCCCCATCTACTCAGGCTTCTGCCCAGACTCAGCTTAAATGCATCTGTCGTGCCTGCCTCTCCCACCTCTGCTGGCAATGCGTTCCAAACGCCCACCACTCTCTGTGTGAAGTACTTGCCGCGTGTACCCCCCCTTAAACTTTCCAGCTCTCACCTAGAAAGCATGACATCCGGTTGTTGAATCCTTCACCCTGGGAAAAGGCTTGCCGCTATTCACTCTGTCTATACCCTTCATGATATTGTAAACCTCAATCACGTCCCCCCCATCTCCTTTTTTCTAGTGAAAGTAAACCTAACCTACTCAAACTCTCTTCATAGCTAGCACCTTCCATTCAAGGCAACTTCCTCAAAAACCTTCTCTGCACCCTCTCCAAAGCGTCCTCATCATTTTGGTAAGGTGGCGGCCAGATCTGAACACAATAGTCTAAATGCGGCCGAACCAATGGCTTGTACAATTTTAACATGACCTGCCAACGCTTCTACTAAGTACACCGTCCAATCAAGGCAAGCATACCAAATGCCTTCTTGAACACTCTATCCACCTGTGCAGCAATCTTCAGGGAACAATGGACCTGCACTTCCAAATCTGTCTGCCCCTCTCCGTTTCCTAAGGATCTTCCATTCGTTGTATAATTCATTCTAGATTTAGACTTGCCGAAATGCATCACTTTACGTTTGTCTGGATTGAAAGCCATCTGCCACTTTTACGCCCAAATCTCCGGTCTATCTATATCCTCCTGTATTCTCTGACAGTCCCAAATGCTCTCGGCGAGTCCACCAATCTTTGTGCCATCTGCAAACTTGCGATTATGCCAACAGTACCCCCCTCTAGATCATTTATGTATATTACAAACAACAGTGGACTCTGTGGAACACCACTGGTCACTTTCTCCATTTCGAGAAACTCCCTACTACTCACTGTCTCCTGTTGCTCAACCAGTTCTTTATCCACCTAGCTAGAACACCCTGCACACCATGTGACTTCACTTTCTCCATTAGGCTACAATGGGGAACCTTATCAAACGCCTTACTAAAGTTCATGCATATGACATCAACAGCCCTTCCTTCACTAACAACTTGGTCACTTGCTCAAAGAACTCTATTAAGTTGGTAAGGCACGATCTCCCCTGCACAAAACCATGTTGCCTATCACTGATAAACTCATTGTTTTCTAAATATAAATAGATCTTTCTCTCAGTACCGTCTCCAGTAACTTCCCAAACACTGACGTCAGGATCACAGGTCTGTAGTTATCTGAAATATCCCTACTAACCTTCTTGTACAGGTGGACAACATAAGATACCCTCCAGTCCTCGTGCACATCACCTGTATTTACGGATGCCAATACGATATCAGTCAGGGCCCCAGGTATTTCCTCTCTCTCCTCCTTCAGCAATCTGGGATTGATCCCATCCGGTCCTGTGGATTTGTCCACTTTTATAACCTCTAACATACCCAACACATCTTTCCTACTTATGCCAACGTAATCGGAGACTAATCAAACTTATATCTCTAATCTCAAGGTTCATTATGTTCCTCTCCTCAGTGAACACTGATGCAAAGTAATCGTTCAGAATCTCACACATTCTCTCAGGTTCAGCACACAGCTTTCCTTCTTTTTCATTTAGTGGACCAATCCTTTCTCCAGTCAGCCGCTTGCTTCCTATGTAAGAATAAAATACTTTGGGGTTTTTCTTAATTCTGCTTGCTATAGCTATTTCAAGACCACTTTTCGCCTGCTTGATTCCTTGTATAAGACTTGTCCTACTCTTCCGATATGCCTCCACGGCCCGTAAGACTAACTGGTCTCTAATTCACGCAATTAGACTTCATCCCTGTCTTGAAGCAGGCATTAATATTTGCCACCCTGCAATTATCTAGCATGACTCAAATGGACAGTGACGACACAAAGGTCATCGTCAAAAGTACAGCAATGTCTTCACTCCGTTTCTGTATTAATCTTGGGTATATCTTTTTCTGGACCAGCGGATTTATCTGTCCTTAATGTTTTTCAAAATGTTCATGACATCCGCCTTCTCAACACAAACATGTTCTCATATATCAAACTAGTTAACGCTGCCTTCACAAACGACAAGATCGCTCTCAGCAGTGAATACTGAGGCAGTGCATTATCTAAGGACCTTCCCTACCTCCAGCTACTCCAGATATATATTTCCCTTCACGATCCCTGATGACCCTACCTTCACTCTGGCAATCCTCTTGTTCCTCACGTAATTGTAGAATGCAGTTGGAGGCGTGGGTTTCATGTGCATGAAGTGGGGAAGATGCACTGGAAGGCATTGGTGAGGTCTTTAAAACAGAAGGTCATCCAGGTTGTTCTGGGCTGGAATTTCTCCTGTTGTGAGAAGACACAGCGGAGGAATTGGGAGATAGGGATAGCGATTTTACAGGGAGGGGGTATGGGAGGACGTGTAGTTCAGGCAGGTGTTTGAGTTCGTGGGTTTGAAATTGATGTCCATTCTGAGTTGGTCCCCAGCGAGGGAGATGTCCACGAAGAAGAGGGAGGTGCGGAATTGACCCAAGTGAACTTGAGATCAGAGTGGAAGGCATTGTTAAAGTCAATGAACTGTTCAACCTACTCGTGAGAGCACGAGGTGGAGCCGATACAGTCAGCAATGTCATGGAGGAAAACGACGGATGTGCTGCCAGTGTAACTGCGAAAAAAAGCGTGTTCCACGTATTTTCTGGACCAACCTAACATGAGGAAATTTGACAAATGCCTCAGTAAAGTTCACATTGACAACTTCCGTTGTCGTACCCTCAATAAAGATTTTTGCAACTTCCTTTTGTTTCCCTTGTTCGAGATAGTGTGACTGGAGGCATAGAATCCTAGCAAGACCTCATTCATTCACGACAGAGATGAGGAGGAATTTCTTCCCTCACAGGGGAGTGAATCTGTGGGATTCCTTACCGCAGTGGGCTGTTGAGGCTAGGTCATTTCCTAAAGACTTGCAGAAGAGAAGGTCACATTTTAATTAATCAGGGAAACAAGGCTTTTGCGGGAAAGGCAGGAAAGTAGAATTGCGGATTATCAGACCAGCCATGATCCCTTTGAAGGGCAGAACATACTCGATGGGGCAAATGGCCTGATGCCATTCCTACGAATTATGATGTTAACTAAATCTGTTTCGAACTGAAACAAACGATTCTATAATATTCTGGTTCTCTGCTCATAAAATTCCGCTGATATCAGATGATTAGACATTTCTTTTTACACAACATTTGATCTCGAACAGTCCATTCTCTTGATTGCTCCTTGGTATGCTGTTACAGAAAACCATCTCATGTAGAATCCTGGATTCCATCCATTCCAGCACTGATAGTCATTAGTTATCCAGTTCGAATGGAGACTACTTTAATACACAGTTACTGTACTGCCCTTGCTGCAAGTACATTCTCAGATTTTTCAGATGTAAAAAAATGACTCTGAAATTTAATTCTTTTCATAAATTTCATTTCCCGTGGAATTCAGAGTTGAATTGGCTGTCTCACTAATTCGCAAACTGCATTGATTCTTCTCAACACTTTATTTGTCGTTTTGCCTATGCTGCGAAAATCATGGCAATCTCTCAAGATTCACTTCCCAGGCATGGTCATTCTGCAGGTACATTTCCATACAGAAAGTTCAATCATTTGATCACTTCAGTTAAAGCGACCTTTCGTCGACATTGCTGCAAAGGTAGCGAGTGTTTCATTGATATTGCGGGTTAAAGGGGTGATGTACAGAGACAGGGAGGCATCGAGGGCCAGGAGAACGTTACACATTTAAGGATGTTTGCTGGTGCGTCTGAATGCCAGTTGGAGAAAGGGCTTCAGTATTGAAGGAGGTTGCAGCGATGAGGGCCCTGGATTAGATTCCAGGCTTAGGTATGTGTGTGGGGAATTTCACTCTCTACAGAATGAGGCAATCTGATGTGTTCTGTGGTGGAACTGGTCCCCCTGGGAGCAGACATGGCGGAGGCGGAGGAATTGGGAATACGGGATGACATTTTTGCAGGAGGTAGGGTGGCAATAGATATAATCCAGGTAGTTGTGGGAGTCGGTGGGTTTGTAAAAATAGTCAGTGGCAAGTCGGTCATAATTAGTGGAGATGGAGAGGTCCAGGAACGGGAAGGAGGTGTCAGAGATGGTCCAGGTGGATTTAAGTTCGGGGAGGAATGTGTGGGTGAAGTTGATGAATTGCTCAACCTCGTCTCAGGAGCATGAGGTGGCGCCAATGCAGTCATCAATGTAGCGGAGGAAGAGGTGGGGAGTGGTGCGAAGTTACAATGGAAGATGGACTGTTTTAAATAGCCAATAAACAGACAGGCATAGCTTGGCCCCATACGGGTGCACATGGCTAACCGTTTGGTCTGGAGGAAGTGGAAGGATTCGAGGAAAAATTGTTATAGGTTAGGACAAGTTCAGCCAAACGAATGAGGATGTCAGTGGAAGGGGATGTCGGGAGAGGAAGAAACGCAGGACTTGGAGGCCCTGGTCATGGCGGATGGAGGTGTGAAGGGATTGGATATGCATGGTGAAAATGAGGCGTTAGGAGCCGGGGAAACAGAAATCTTGGAATAGGTGGAGGGCAAGGGTGTTGTCTCGAACGTATGTGGGGAGTTTTACAGACAGGAGCCGCTCACCATGGTATGAGTCTGGAAGACGTTTTGGAATTGGTGATGTTTGAAACTACTGAGAGAGTCAGAGACAGCAAGAAAGTTATAAGGTCTGGTGGAGCTTCCACAGATTTGGAGGGTTTTAGGGACGTGTTAGTAGGATTGGAAGGACCGACAGTTGTTAGGGACATGGTAATGGCTGGATGAGTCTGCAGACATTGCGAGGGTTGTGGTGCCCAGAGGAAGTTCCACAGATAGGGATGGATGTTGGAGCTGCAGGACCTTCCGGAGATTAAGAGTTCACAAAGACAAGGAGAAATGTAATGACTCGAGGATACAGATATGGCTGTCACAGAAATTAGAAATTGGGAGCACTGTAGAAGCCGGAGAATGGCATAGCGATTCAGGCAGATTGTCAGAGCGTATGAAGTTTCCAGAAGTATGGAGTTGTAAAGCATTCCAAGTAAATAGTAGTTTGGATAACTAACCAGGCTGGAGTAGGTTTCAGAGGGATAGAGCAACAGGAAGTGGTTGCAGAAACAGAGGGATATTGACTTGGATACTTGGGTCCTTTTCCTGCTGAGAGACATCAGGATGATAACTGAACTCATTAAATGTCCGGATTCCCAGGGAACTGATAGGATGGATGGTGAAATGATACCTCCTTCCTCTTATTGGACAGGCGCACATGAGGCTCATTTTGACAAAGAAAATTCCCATATAAGATGGGAAAAAGGGACTTTATTTCAGTGACTCAAATCTACTTCAGGTTTGCTTCCACACAGCACCTACGAATTTCACATGGTTACAAAGAACAAGGTCATTGCGGACTGCAGGAGATAGTAGACGAAGGCGAGGCTGTAAGGTCTGGAACAGGTTAGAGAAAGGGGAGACGTTCAGCGGCAGAAGTGGGTTACAGTGATGGTGTCCTGCCAGGAATGGAGAACGCAACAGGCTCACTTAATGAAAGGTAAGTAACTATATGGTACAAGGGCAGACCCAACAAAAAGACCCCAAGCTCTCGATTTATCATTCCCTCCTTTAGCTGCGCTCACCCAGTCTGGTGCAAGCCCCACATACAAACAATAGGAGGTTTCCCAGCTCCTGGTGCTCAAGTCCCAGTGCACAACCTTCTGAGCCAGTTGGAGAAATATCATCTTTTAGGTATTTACACTGTTACAGCCTTGCCACAGCAAAACATCTCCGTTACTGTTACATAATGACTAATTGCACAATACAAAGAAAATCATCACTCAGATCCCCTGATTATATAATCCTCTGAACGACTGTCTACAGAAAACGGCAGAATCCACAAAACCATACTGCATGGGTCAAAGTTAATGAAGAATATTTCATTCTCTCCACTTGGAACGAACTTCCTGCATTTTACAAATTTGCCACTTTACAATAAGGAGAAAAAACAACAAAATTCTAAATTAAGATTTTGCTGAGGTGAACTCTGGTGCATCATGCAGATCTGGAGATCACATTAGTAGCACCAGGTCAGAGTGAAACTCTCAGACAGAAGAGCCAAACAGATTCACATTTGAACTACATCTCCCAACCTGGGAATCTGAAGCTGCGCACAGCCATTCCAGTAAGATTCTCCAGATGCAGCTCCACAAGATTCCAGGTTTGTGCATTTAAAATTACAAAATATTTGTTTTGAATCCCTTGCTCCAATCAGAAGATGTCCGTGATTCAGATTGTAATATCCCTCATGATTCACAGCCCACTATCGATCCAATTCTGCAGATTCTTTAAATGCCGCTATCTCTACTCGAATGCAGGATCCACGGACCTTCCAACATTTGAGTGGTCCTCCAGATTCTGAAGCTCTTCCTACCTCCGTAACATAGTCCAACCTCAACAACTTTTCCTCTTCAATGTTCACCAGAAAGACACTGGTGCAGGTTACAGAAACAGGGATGGATATCAGCACTGGACGATTTTGCAACATTGCGAGGGTACAAGTGGCAAACGGAGTCTTCATAATTGTGAGGGTTCATGGTGATGGAGGAAGTTCCTGCGCGCGAGACGTTGTGGGGGAGGGCGACATTTGCTCAGATAGGGGCGTCAGTGCAGAAGCAGAATATGGAGATGACGAGATGGATGGAGACACTGCTGGAACTGCATTGAGAGGGCGTGTGAATGCGATAGGAGGATGGTGCATCGACAGTGAGTCTTGTAGAAACTGGATCGGGAAAGTCACAGGTATTGGAGAGGGTTCTACAGATCGGGAATATTTCAGGGATCTGAGAGGTTTACACAGAATGGGAGGATTGTCAGTTCTCCACAGATTAATATTGTTATAGAGACAGGAAGAGGTTACACCGATTAGCCACGTTGCAGGAGATGCAGGAGTTTATAAGGAGGATTGGAACAATTTACAGAGAGGGGGAGATTTTTAGAACAGTAATAGATTACAGATAGTGGGGATGATGTGGCATGAGAAACTTGAGGGAGATCTTTTGGATCTGGAAGAGATCAACATAGATAGGGACCACTCAGGAGACTGGGACTTGCTTCATCAATAAGGTGAATTGAATGTTCTCGTAATATGACACAGATAATGAAAGGTGTTGGGATTGAGGGCAAATAAGCAGGCATGGCCAGCTCTTTTGACAGTAGGACCTTCTAGGTGTAGGGACTGCTATAGCGAGTTTACGTGGAGAGTGAAGTTTGTATTTACTGGCGAGGTTTACACTGATACAGACAGAGTGAGAGATTGGAGAAACTGACAGAGGTTATGTGCGTTCTGTTGATTCGAGGAGGTTACACGCAGAGGGTAACAGGAACTGGAGGAGATTACTGCCAGAGCGAGGACTGTAGTGTTGGGAAGAAGTTACCAAGATAGCCAGTGCAGCGATAACAGCAATTTACACTGATCAGTAATTTTGTTAAGACTTAATCACTTTATTGCTATTGAGGGGGGCTGAGGAAGTGACAGTCAAATGCAAGTTTATGTAATCCAGATTAGTTTGCACAGCTATATGAAAAGTTCTGGAAGTTGCAAGCAGTAATTTTGATGGCGAGTGCGGCAACGAATGCTAACTTTTTTTTCGTGTTCATATCTGTATTCCCTTAATAAGCATTATATCTACGTATCCTGTACTTTAAATGTTACTGCTTGTTGGTGATATTGCTGCATTTAACCTGAACTTGTAACTGAAAAGTTGCCGTCGTAAATCTGATGGCGCTGTACATGGAGAGTCAAAAGATTCTCACGTTACTCGTTTGAGTACATTTGACAAAAAGATAGCTTATTCATTCATTTATTTGAAGGTTACAGTCACACGCAGAATTCTCAGGAAAAAAAAACAAGTGACAGTCACAAGGAGCTTTGTAAGGACTGCAGAAGCTTATAAAGGCAAAGACTGTACAATAGCCCGTTTTCAGAGTTAAGCAGTAATAATGGGAACCAGGCAATCTTCAAGAGACAAGGATGGTTCGTCGGAGGAGAATACTATGATAATGAGCATTGCAATGACTGGACGAGTTCACAATCTTCACAAGGGTTATTGGAACATGAAGAGGATACTGCCAGGGTACGGCAAAGGAATGGGAGGAATTATTTATAGCAGTGTGTTTTAGAGGGACTGGAGAAGGGTACAACAATCGGGAGGAAGGTGGAGGTTCCAGTCAATTACAGAGATAGGGAAGGCTGTCGAGAATGGATGAAGTTAGCAATACTGAGGGTTTCAGAATTAGAAAGGACTATTCAGACTGACAATGCAGAGAGCGTTGGAGAGACTGGAAGAGGTGACAGTAATCAAGAGTATGTTAGACATTCACGGATGGTTTTAGTAGTGGTAGGAGGTTACAGGGTTAAGAAGGCTACTAGTGACGGAAGGAGATCACAGAGATAGAGAAGATTTCAGAGATTGGGCGAGTTACAGATCTAGGAAGGAGCAAGTGGTTTCGTAATGTTACATAAGGGGAGGATTGGCAGGAAAGGCTGCATGAACTGGAGTGGTTTATGCAGATAAGGAAGTTTATATGGATGATAGAAGATTAGACGGAGTGAGGTGCTATAGAACAGGATGGAAGAGTGTTGTGTGGATTGGACAAGGTTGCAATGATATCTTATGTAGATAGTGGAAGAAGGTGCACAAATGGAGAGTTTGGTAAGGGCAGGACGATGTTTGAGAGACAGGGTGGGCTGGAGTTCCTGGACAAGATGACAAAGAGAGGATTTTATAGTTCTATGGAGTAAGTTGCCATAATCCTGTAAGTTTAGAAATCATTATGGAAAAAATAAGGATTGTGTAGAAGTGACGTGCCTAAATTTGGTGAAGGCCACTTGTCATTAGAATATTTCTATCACACAAAATTACCACGACCATTAGACAGGATCTGACAAACATAGACTTGGAGAAACTATTTACAATAAAGTCTACAGTCTAAAATAGGAACATCTTAACGTGATACAGAAATAATTCAGGGCCAATGAGTTCCGTGAAGAGTGAATGGCAAAGGCAGTAACTCCAGTGAATACTGATAAAGTGATGTCATGAATTTGATAAACAAATTAGATTGCAATCCGAACTGGGGAAGCCCTTTAAAAGTATAAAGGGTGGCTGAGGGTCATTAAAATGAGGAGCATTAAATGCGGAGGTATTAAATGTTTTCGCAGGTATAAAAGTGGAGAAATCCTCAGTGTCCAATGAAAAGAATTCCAGGCAGCTATGGCAGATAAGTGAAGTGATTTTTGGGGCCGTGGTGTGCCATAGGTTAAGTGCCGAATGACTGGAGGATAGCAAATTTGGTTCCTTTGTTCAAGAAGGGCAGCAGGGATAGGTCACGTAAGTACAAGCAGATCGTCTGACATCTGTGGGAGGGAAATTATTGGAAACAATTCTGAAGATGAATCTACAATTGAAAAGGCAAAGATGAATTCGGGACAAGCACACCAATTGGATAGAGGAAGAACCTGTCTGATGAATTCAATTGAGTTTAGTTTTCAAATGATGTCCAAAAGTATCGATGAGTGCAGTGCAGAATATGTGGATTACATGTACTTGAATCAGGCTTCTGACATGGTACCACATTGAAGGCAAGTCCAAAAGGGATGGGCCCATGGGATCCAAGCCAAGTTGGCAAATTGGATACTAAGTTGGTGGATAGACTTTTTTGTGATTGAAATGCGTTCACCAGCGAGTGTAGCGCAGGGACCTGTGCACGAACAATTATTGTTTATTATGCAAAGTAATGACTTTAATGTGAAAGTAGAAGGTTTCATTATTAAAAATGCAGACCACGTGAAAGATGAAGGTGTTGTGCATAGTGAGCCGAATGGTCTCAGTCTACAGTCCGAAGTCGATCAGATGATAAAAAGCGCAGAGTAATGGCAGATGGAGTTAACTTCTGATCGGTGTGAGGTAATACCCTGTGTGAAGTATGATAAGTGAATGACATACATAATAAACTGTAGGCGCTTGTGGAGTAATGAGGAACGAAGTGACGTTGATAGTCAACTCCATAGGTCCCCGAAGGTGGCATCACGTGTCGACAGGGTGAAAGGAAACCTGAATTGGGGTGGGAGGGGGATCCACATCCAAATGGGGAGAAACGTTAGGGCTACTCGAGAGGATTAAAGCTAGTCTAGCTGGATGTTGGACTTGAAACAGTTGTAAGGCCAGCTAGAAGGTTGAGGCTGGTACACAAGTGAAAGAGGAATTTCAATCGGCCAGGCAGGAAATAAGGGAAAACTGATGATTAACAGCATTTATTTTAATGCAAGGTTCCTCTCAGTTAAGGCAGATGAAATCAGGTCATGGATGGGAACATGGGACTGCGGTATTCGACATATTACAGAAACACATTTGGGGCAGTGAAGGACTGACAGCTCATTGTTTCAAGGTACAGACGCTACAGGAAAGGTATAAGGGGAGGAAAGAGAGGAGAGGTGGTGGGCTTTAACAGCATTAATCATCACAGCAGTACATATAGACGATTCTCTTGTGGGATCACCCAGTGAAGCGATGTTCGTGGACTGAGGAATGAGAATAGCATCAGAATAAGAAGTTTGATATGATTGTGCTACTGATCCCTAATAATCAGTGGAAGACTAATGAACAAATATGTTGGGAGATCTCAAATATCAATGATAACAATAGGGTTGTAATGGTAGGGGCCTTTAAACTTCCCAAACCTAGATTGGGACTGCCAGTGTTAAGCATTTGGCAGGAGGAATTTGTTAATTGCGTTCCAGTAAACGTCCAATCAATAAATAAATGGCCCGACCGGAGGAAGGGGAAAGAATATTACCTTCCTGAGGGAAAGGAGGTGGGGAAAGGGACTGGGGTGTCAGTAAGAGACAAAGGGATCAGAATTCAAATCGTTTGAAAATACTTATGAGAAAGGGCAGGCTTTTCTCACAAGGTTAAGTTGATAAAATGGGGAAAGACCAATCTTGATAGGATTAGGCATGAACTTTCCAAATATGATTGGAGGAGTCCCTTTGTAGGGAAAGGGATGTCGAAGAAGTCGGAATATTTTCAAAGTGCGAAAAAAGAGCATCCACGGCCAGCATGTTACTTTTAGTGTAATGATCAATGCTGACAGAATTAGGAAACACTTGATGACGACTCAGACTCTGATCATGGAAAAGGGAGATATGTCAGGTATAGTCAGGTCGATCAGGTGAATCTCTTGGGCAGCACACAGGTTGGAGAAATACATTTTGAATGGAAATAAGGAACGCAAAATCGGGACATGAAATAGCTTAGTAAGAGAATTTTAAGAAGAATTCAAAGTGATTCTATAATACATTAAGGGCCAGAGAGTTACTGGGAGGAAATAGCGGCACCTAAAGATCAATGAGGCCACCGATGTGTCGAACTACTTCAGGACATGGTTAAGATTCTAAACAAATTTGGGCCATAATTGGAATACTCTGTAACTCTAATCACCAAGCTACATGAAGGATGTAATGAATCTTGAAAAAGCTCAGAAAAATATTTTCAAGATGTTGCCAAGGTTGTGGCTGAGTGAGCTGGGTCTGTGTTCCCTGGAGCATCGGAGACTGAGGGGTGACCTTACAGACTTTTATACAAACATGACGGTCATGGATAGTGTGAATATTCAAGGTCTTTTCCACGTGGTTGTGGAGCCCAAAACTATGTGGCATATGTTTAATGTGAGAGAATAAAGAGTTCAAATTGTCGAAGAGGCAATGCTGAATAGTTGTAAAACACAAAGGTAGATCAATTTCAGGAACTGATGAAGTGTATTTCAGGACATTGTAGGAAGCAAGGGAAGAAATTGTGGAGCTCCTTGCAGAGATATTCGTAACATTACCATGTATGATGGTCTGGAAGACAGGAAGGCGGCAAAGAGGACAGTGAGAGAGGTGTTCTAAGATGACAAAGGGAGCTTGCTGATATGAATAAATGGGCTGAAAAACTGTCGATGGAATTCAATTTGAATAAATATGAGGTAATGCATTTCGTGCAACAAGCAAAGGTAAAATAAATGCAATTAATGCCAGACCTTTGTCACTGTTGCAGAGCAGCGGGACCTCCGGGTTCAGGTACACAATTCCAGAATTTTTCATCACAGAATGGAAGGGACAGTGCTTTACATGCTTAGTTCATTGCGTACAGGGCTTGTGAAGTCATATTGAAATTGTACAAGTAATTGATGAGGCCTTTTCTGTAATACTGTGTCCACGTCCGATCGACCAGTTAAAGGAACGATATTAGTGATTATTTGGAAGATTTGTAGCTCAGGTTGATGATAAGTCTAAAGTTAATTCGCTGAGCATAAATATTTGTTTTCAGACGTTTCGTCACCATACTTGGTAACATCATCAGTGATTTCTTCGGTGAAGTGCTGGTAGTCTGTCCTGCTTCTCTACTTAAAAGATTTGGTCTCTTAAGGTGTATGATGTTATTTTGGTTTCTTTTTCTCAAGGGAAGGCAGTTAGGATTTAAATCGCTGCGTTTATTGTTTGAGTTCTGGTTAGAATGTTATGGCTCTCAGAATTCTCGTGTGTGTTTCTGTTTTGCCTTTCTTAGGCTGTTTACTGTTGTTGCAGTCAAAGTGGTCTCTTTCTTCGTCTGTGTGCATGGAAACGAGTGACAGTACGTCATGTCATTTGGTGGACAATTGGTGTTCATGTACGCTGGTGGCAAGTTTCCTGCTAGTTTTTCTGATGTATTTTCTACAGTTCTTGCATGGTAACTTGGAAATGACGTTGGTTTTGCTGGTAATATCTAATGGATATTTAGTTTCATTCGTCGCTGATTAAGTGTATTGTTAGGTTTATGCACTATCATGATGCCAAGGGGTCTGAACAGTCTGGAAGTCATTTCTGATATGCCTTTGATATAAGTTAATGTGGCTGTAGTTTTTGTTTGCGTTGTGTCTGCTTGTTTTGGGTTTGTTCCTGAGGAATCATCGGATTGTTTTTATTGTCTACCCTTTTTTCTTGAAAACGTTGCAAAGATATTCTTTAGATGGCAGAGGTTCAGAAGAAATTAACCAGGATGTTGCTAGCTATGGAAAGTTTGAGTTATGAAGGAAGGCTGTGTAGGTTGAAGTCTCTTTTCACTGGAATCAGGAGGTTGAGAAGCAACATTATCCAAGTTTTAAAATAATGAGGGATATAGATAGAGTTAATAGTCGCTGTCCTTTCTCAGAATGGGGTATTTGAACAGGAGGACCACATTTATTTTAGATTAAAGGATAGATACATTTATGAAGAAAAAGTGGATTGAACTTTTGTATAGTGGATGCTTTATGTGCGGAATGAACCTCCCGAGGGAGGGGTGGATGTGGGTTCAATTACAATGCATAAAACACATTTGGAGAGGTACTTGAATAGGGAAGGCTTGGAGGGATTTGAACCAGGAGAAGGCAGGCGGGACGAGTTTAATTTTAGATTATGGTTGGTATCAACCGATGGGTCAGTTTCCATGCTGTATGAATCTATGAGTACGAATATTGTGCTGTTCCACTATTTAACAAAGGATGAGGGGTAATCCCAAGGAAAGAAAGATCAAATAGCCAGATGTCAGTTGTGGGAAAGTTGTAAAAGCGATTCTGCCAGACAGGAGTTAAATGTATTTGGAAAGGCCAAGGACTGATTAAAGTTAGTCTGTACGGCTTTGTACATACAATGTCAGGTGTCACAAATTTGACTGCGTCTGTTGAAAAGCGTGTCTGTCCTGACTTCAGCATGACATAAAACATGGTTTCACATAGCATCTTGGTTCGTTACGTAAGGTCACATGGAATCAGGGAGGGATAGCGAAAAGGATACTAAATTGGCTTGAAAGCAGGAGACAGAGGCTGATGGTCCAAGGTTTTTGTTGAAACTGGAGGTCTGTGACCAGTGGCGTGACACAAGGCTCGGTGCTGTGTCTGTTGATTGCATCATTTACACAAGTTGATTTGGTTTAAATGTAGGAATAATTCTTCGTAAGTTTGTGGATAACAGGCTTAATTGTAGAGTTGGCAGTGAATGCGGTTACCAAATAAAATCTTGTGCAACTCGGTCAATGGGCCAAGAAAAGAACGATGAAATTTAATTCAGATGTCGGGTTATGTTTAGAATTACCAGGCAGGCCCAACACAGTTAATGGCTGAGCCCTGGGCTGTGTTGTTGAACGGTGGGACGACAAGGGGTGCAGCTACATTTTTTCTTGGAAGTGGCATTACCGTGGGGCAGGGTGAAGAAAGCGGTATGTGGCGCACATGTCTGCATTGGCCAGAGCGTTGAGTCTCAAAGTTGGATATGCTTGTCATCTTTGTTTCTCTTGGATATAGGACGCGACAGGGTGACATTATAAGCGTTTATTAGAATATGGGGGCATAAGTAAGGTGAATAGCCAAGAGTAGCTGAGTTTTAAACGAGAGGGCAGAAACGTGAGTGAGTGAACAAAGATTTAAGGAGGTAGTTAAGGGACAACAATATTAGACGATTGCACCTGCAAGGAATGAATTGAGAAGAAACCGTAGAAAGAAATACCATTACCACATGGAAGAGACATTTGGGCAGGTACACGGAGAGACGACGATTATAAGGTGCAGGGTCCAAATGCTGGAAATTGCAACATGTTGCATTTGGGAAATCTGTCAGCATTGTTCAGTTAGGCTGAAAGGTCTGTTTCTGTGCTGCGTGACCCTATGTCTTCAGTAACTGGAAGAGAAGAAAATCGAGATGAGGCAGCTTGTAGAAACCGAAGTAAATTGCAGAATTGGGGATGGTAATGTGGCTTAGAGTACATTTGAACTAAATGCAGGTATTGGAGAGAGGGCAGGATGTTACAGAGAGTGGAACTGTTCTTTTAGTTAGAATGGTTGAAGATACGAGTCCGTAAGTCATGCCATGAATAAAATGTTGGACAGGGAACACAGAACAGAAAGATTCCAGGTATCTTTACCAGCCTTTCGTGGGAGGCCTGTTTTCACCTCTGTTGGACTGATGCTCACTAAGACAACACAGGCCTGGATTCATAACTTGGAACTCCCTATGCTATTTTAGTACACAAAACTTAAAGTAGGGCTGGTGATTGAGCCTCAGGTGTATCTACTTTACTCTCCCTTCAGCATTTTATCTATGTATGTCTCATTCTCCGATGTTTGGAGCCCTCACATTGCTCTCTGCTCTGTGCAATTTGTGTGTGATCGAACCTCACTACGTGATTTATCGAAAGCTCTCTCGCTTTTGTCTCACTGGCTGACCAATCATCTTCAATGAGGTGATGGACGAGCCACCCAGCAGTTGAGGAGTCGATTGAGTCAGGAACTTCCTGATTTTTTGTAGGAGAGAGAAAATAGAAAGGATGGAAATTAGACTGATGCAGTGTGAGTTGCACGTGTAGAATGGCATTGAGTACCACAGAAATCTGATAACTCCCAGTGTCCATTCTTGGCCTGCGCTGCCTCCTCTCTCTGGAATTCAGTTTGCTCAGGATTGGGAGTAGCTGCAAGAGCGAGAGGCGATAACAGAGGCAGCAATAAGATCCATACAATGAGGGATACCACATGGAGTGACACTGAGTAAAATCACCAACGTGGAGGAAGGTATACGGATCAACCAATTGTATAGGAATAAGACGTTTGACTCATGTTGCACTGGATTGAGCAACCTGTCAGCAGGCGATGTGATCACCTAGTGGTATTATCCAGAATCTCGGCGAATGATATTCGGACATAGATTCGAATCACAACAGCCAAAAATCGTTGAATATTAAATAAATGTATCTAAAACATTGGAATTTACAATCTGCAAATGAGCATTAAATAATTGCTGACGTTAAAAAAAAACCATCTGCTGCACTTATGCCCTGTGCAGAATGGAATCCGCCATCCTCATTTGCCATGGACGTTATAGTGTGTCTTCATAACCAGAGTCAAGCGGTTGCCTGTCAATTGCTCTCTAAAATGCCTCAGCAAGACATTCACTTCAACAACAGCTAGAGATGTGCAAAAAATGCTGGCCAGCCAGCGACCTCCTCATTCCACGAGTGAATAAAAAAGTTCGATTTCACTGGGCACCAATGGAACCGTGCTGGGACCAGTGCCTTGGCCCCTCATGTCGGTAGGTTTATGGGTGGGGACTTACACACCAGAGAAATCCAGCGACAGTGTTTTGGTGAAAGGAGCTTTACAAATCCAAAGAGAAAAGATAATGCATCGGAATAGCATGAAGTTGTGGCTGCAGTCAATCAGAATGGAACAAAAAGGGACAACGTTTAAATAAAGCTGCACATCAGTGAACAGATGAAGAACAGGAAATTCTGGTCAAATCTTAGATTTTACTGTTCATTTCAGGAATGAAGAAACTATCTACAATAAGTTGTGACAAAAAGATAAATGACATTTAAGCACCAGAGGGACGTGTTTGCAGGGTGAACACAAGGTTCAAAGGTATTCATTAATATGTAATGGTACACAACCTCATGGAGACTTAGGCCCAATGGGAATGCAGGATGGGTAACTCGGGAAGAAATTGGCAACAAAGCCATTACAGAGAAAGCGTTTGGCCACAGATTATGCAGCTGAATTAATCTAAATGCAAATTCTGCGCAATGTACGTTAGCAATACAAGGAGGAGAACTGTCTTTTGATGGCCCATCAGCATTTCATTGTTCATCATTCACTAACAAGGAATTAATTGGAAAATGTAACAAAGGCACTCTGATAATTTCATGCGACTTCAACCTCCATACAATCTTGGACAGTCAACTGGCAAGAGTGATATTCGAAGAGATGTTCGGATAATTTCTATGTCGGTGTTTCTATTAATAACACGTTGTGCAACTGTCTTGGGAATTAAATATCTCAGATCAATCTTCGGGTGATGAAGCTGAATGAATGAGTGATGTCATGTTGAGAGTTCCTCCGGGAAATTGTGATGAAGGGAAATTCAAAGGAACTATGAAGTTTTAAGGTGACTACAGAAAGGACACGTTACATGTGAAAACAGAAACAAAGCCAATTATATGATTTTGAGAGGAGAACTGACCAAGGTTAACAATGTAAGCAGCCTGATGTAAGTGTCTGTAAGTGAACAGGGGAAAACATTTGAAGGAACAGTGTGAAATATTCAACAAAAGGACATTCTATTGAAACAGCACAAACCTCAGCAAGAAATTCCTATTCCTACTGCCCCTCACTCAGGACAGAAAGCATCTTATTCGATTCAGAGACGCTCAGATGACCTCTGAAAAATCATGTAATAATTTTAAAGTGATAGTCTGTTTTATTAACAGACAAAACATGGAAGTATTTGTTAAAAGGAGTGCAAAGGGGTCTACTTGCGGAGGATTCAGTTGGCAGAGGAAACATTGTCAGGATTTAATGACATAATCGGAACAGGGAGAGTTGAAGTTGCTGGAGGTGGTGAGAGTATTACAGAGAGTGGAAAAGGCTTAAATGATATTACAAAGCCAGAACGAATTACTGCATCTGGATGTGTTTGCAGTGGTAAGGATGGAAGTATGCAATTGTCCATGTATATTCTTCAGGTGAGGTGATTAATGGATAGACCAGGAAACATTGCTCACCGCTAATTGCTCGCAGGCAGCTTAGAGTCAACAATATTGCTGTGGGTCTGGAGTCACTTGTGAACTAAACCCAGCAAGGATGTCAGATGTCATTCCCTAAAGGGCGCAAGAGAATCAGTTGAGTTTTTCTTTCCCCAAATAATCAACAATTCATTTATTGCGGAATCTTTTCAGCACATCACTGCATATTTGCTCAAGTTCCTCAGATTCCATGTCTTTTTTCACAGCAAATACTGAAGCAAAATATTTGTTCAGGATCTCACATATCTCCTGTAGTACCCACATTGACAGCCTCCTGGATCTTTCAGGGGCCATCTGCTCTTCTGACTTCTACTTTTGCCCTTGAAGAAACTTGTCCAAAGCCTTCTGAAGCTTCAAATAAGCCAAATTCCCCTTGCCCACTCTATCTATTTCAAAACTTATATCCACACCAAGACATGAAATCTAACAGTCTTTCCAAAACGTCTTTTAGAAAAAGGTATTGTCATTTGTAAAATCATACGTCTCCCATTGTTTCTAAAAGGTCCAGTTACTGTTTGTTTTCATCATTCAAGGACGAAATATGCAGCGAGATTGGGGAGACTTGAAGGAGCAATACAGTTGTCATCTTTCGGGATTTTAATTCTACGAGCATAGACTGGTATGGTGCTGGACAAACACAGCCTGTCAGGCAGCATCCGATGAACAAGAGAGGCAACGTTTCAAGGAAAGTGTCTTCATCATGCCTGATGAAGGGCTTATGCGCAAAACGGAAATTCTTCTTCTGGATGGGGAGATTTGGGATGCCTCCACTTCCAGTGAGGTTATGAAATGTTCATCGTTATTCGTGGTTGGTGTGGTAAGTTGGCTGAGCTAAGATCTGATCAAAAAAGCAAAATGAAGCACCAAAACTGAATTGACAGATCATGCCAAACTAAATTCAGTGACATGTAGGCCCGACCTGGTAAGGATGGCACATTTCCTTCCTTTGAAGGATATTAGTGGATATTTTTCCGCAATCAACAACAGTTTCATAGTCATCAATTGATTCTTAATTTCGTATATTTTTATTGAGGTCAAATTTCACTATCTGCTGTGATGGAATTCAAACCTGGATCGGCAGAACGCCTTTGAATTTCTTTAGCTGTAGTTCAGTGAAAGTATCACTACACCATCACCATGCATGACTAAATATCAAGCAGAAACAGGTTGTCCCTATCGGTTCCATTCAAAACACTTAGGATTTTGAAAATTCAATCAAATCTCCTCGCAGTTTTCTTCTCTAAGGAGAAGAGTCCCAACGTGTTCAGTCGATTCGTATAAATGTAGTTTGTTACAGCTGGAATCAATGTATTAAGTTGCTATTGCATTCTCCCCATTATATTTATATCTTTGGTGTGAAGTGGTATTGGCAACTGTGTACAATACTCCAGCGGAGGCACTGGTGAAGGTTCTCTGTCCACAGTGTTACGAGCATTCCATGCTAGAAAACGAATTTGCTGGAGAATTTCGGAAGGATTGCCAACATCTCGGGGGAGAGAAACAGAGTTAACATCTTGAGTCCACTTTGACTCTCCTCCTTGCGTCCAAATTCTGCATGAGGTGAAGTGATATTGTTCTCTCTACGCAGATGCAACCAGCCCAGCGGAATTTCTCCATAGGTTTCCCTTTTCATTTCAGTTTTCCACGATCTATTTTACTTTTCCTAAATCCCAGCACACATTTTACCCCAAATACGATGTGCTTTAACCTTATGCACTGGCGTTTTATGTCATACCTTATGAAAAGTCTACTGGACAATCACTGTACCCCATTTATGAATACCATATCATCAAAAAACTCTAGAAAAGTTGTCTAATATGAATAAATGTTAATTTGCTATGACAATGAAGCAGACCAAAACCCTAAATGGAGATTACCGATTCAAATGAAGGAATGGGCATTCGTGTGGATCTGGGACATTCAGTGAAGCTCCTTTGGGAGTATTGTGCAAATGTCCCACCCAGCAAAAATGCTTGAATTTTCTCTAGAAATTATCAATTAAAATTTTAAATAAAATGATCAATGACTGCTTTGAATGTGCTCAAATTTCAATGGATATTGAGTTAACCTTTACACACAGTCATGCAAAGTCTTGTTAAACATCAGGCAAAATTGAGGACTGCAGATGTTGGACATTGGAGTCCAGATTAGAGTGGTGCTGGAAAAGCACAGCAGGTCAGGCAGCAGGAAAATCGACGTTTCGGGCAAAAGCCCTTCATTCCCGACTCTGGTTAAACATCATCAAACTTAAAGAAGTGCAATAAAAACGTTATTAGATGAGTAAAATCAACCTCCTGCCATCACCCAATTCGCACATCAAACATGAATGGGAGCACATTATGAACAACCTCATCGTAACACACAATGAATGATAATACAAACAGAAAGCAGCCTGGTGATAACTCGTGGATACAAAACACAATAATATTAAATATGTAAACATTAACAAGCTCACATGAACACACTGAACACATTGACACTGACTGAAACATTCAAAGATATATCGAAGCAAACTGACCTGAACTTGTCATGTGCATCAATCCCGATGTCATAAACAGATATGTACACTACTGAGCTTTCTTGCTTTTTGCACTTTCTCACTTGCATATCCTGAAATACTAACTGGTAGTGGTGTACAGTGGAAATCCCGCATCAGCTGACAAAACAGCATCAGCTAAAGAACCTCACAGTTAAACAACATTGCCCACTGTTTGCGACAGCCTTGTTATTTGAAGAAACTGTCCAAGCAATCCAGCGCCCGGATTGAGCAATGCCTCTCCACAGGCTGCAAACCATCAGGAATGTGTTCCTTCTTGCAGGTAAAATCAATAGGATCAAGTTTGACAATAAGGAGGAAGCAAATGAGCTGACTCATGTTCGTAAGTCTTGTATCAATCCCGTGTAGGATGTGGATCAGTACCCTGTCAGTTTGTGTGTCAGTGTCTCCTGAGGTGATCATGCACATTTGGTAAGTTAGCAGCTATCCCCGAAAAGTAAACACACAATTAGCATAAGCAACAGACAGCCAAAACACCAATAATTTTGCATTACATGTATGCCTGAATGAAACGTGTGAATAAGAGGCTTACATGTGTCATGGGGATCCCTGCAAAGATAGCAAGGTACAATTTCGGAGGCCATTAACCACACTCTTGACGACAGAGGACAAGTAGATAAACAGTGCCAGGACAAGAAGACATTCGTGAATTTAGGCACGTCTTAAACGCTGAGGAGGAACTAGTGGATATTGTTGGCGTGGATAGAGAATGATATCTGGCAGATGATGACACTGGACCACCGAAGAGTGAGGAAGAAAGTTGTCAGTGGAAAACACAGGTGCAGAAACAGGCCATTTAATCAATTGTTTTATGCTTTGCCACTTAATTAGATGATGGCTTCTAATCATTCTCAACTTTACTTTCCTGCCTTTTCAACATTATCCTAAAATTTACAATGTTATGTTCATTGTTATCATGGGGAATGTTTCAGTTTTAGATCATTTTTAAACCTACCTTATTACATATCACCAGACCCAACACAGTTTGGTCTCTGTTTGGAATAATAACATACTATTGTCAGAAACTGTTGAAAATATATTCTATATATTTTCCCTTCAGACAATGTCAGGCCATCTGAACTTCCTGACCCACATGAATATTAAAGTTACCAAGACGTTTGTTACGTGTCTGCAGTATCTACCAACTTAACTCTCCTCGAATTTATAACTACAGTAATGGGAACTTTATATCACTACTAGCAGTGTCATCATCCCCTTCTTATTCCTTATCGCTACCCATATGGCTTCTGTACCATCCCATCCAAGATTCCTTTGTACTTTCTACTTTCTACACCCGATGCTTCAATACTAACCCACCAAACCTTTCTTCATACTTGCCGTTACAAGAAGTTAAAGAAGAAGATTAATTTGCCAGGTTTGATCTTCATGTCCCTGTTAAAACAGTGATAAAGTCAATCCGTTGACATGTGTCGATGAATCATCCATTTTGCTCTGAATATTGCACATATTCGAGGAAAGAACTATTAATGTGGCCTTCTTACCATTTCTTTCCAATGTGACCTCATGTACCTTTGCATACTCTGTCCCTTCTTCTCCCACTCGGAGTTCTTTTAGTCTGTTCACAAATATGTTATTGTGATTCGTTGCTTTTTACAACCATTTTCAACATTTCTGAAATCGTTTGTTGGCTCCTTCAACTTTGGTGTTATTAAAAACAGGAATATGAACAGATTTGTTGAGAGACTGAGACTCCTCTGCAGTCAGGCTGTCCCCAATCTGCACATTCATGAAGCAAGGCGACAAGTAACCATCCATGTTCGAGTTATTTTTTATCAAAAGGGCCGACCTTCTTCTCATACATCGCCATTTCCCCGTCCCCGTAATGTAGTGCACCCATTTGCTGTGTAAACCTGCAAGTGTCTCTTTCAAGCGCTTCCTTTCTTTCAGTCTCTACAGAGCGTAGGGCGTTGATTTATTTAGAAGTGCATAAATTGGGGGAAGGCAAATTTCAATATCATTCGAGTATCTGACAAACAGACTGGCAGCAGCTGCTTGCAGTCAGTCGACTTTTGCAAAGTCTTAATCATTCAAAAGTAGGCGAAAGTGCACACAGCAGAAAGTGGAGACCAGAGTAGAAGATTGTGGCGCTGGAAAAGCACAGACAGTGAGACAGTATCCTAGGAATAGGAGAATGGCTTTTTTGAGCTTCAGGTCTTACTGATGAAGAGCTCACACTCGAAAAATCGATTTTCCTGCTCCTCAGATGCTGCCTGACCAGCTGTGCTTTTCCAGCAGTACGATCTCTTAAACGTACTGTTGTGACAATTCAGTGCATATGTTTTCCTGTGAATGAAGAGCAAGGTCGATAAACACACGTTGTCCTGGGGGTCAAGAAATTCTGAGCCGAGTGTGTGGTGCTGGGAAAGCACTAGAGGTCACGCAGCAGGAGAATCAAGGATTCACACAAATGCTCTTAAACTGGAATGAAGATTCTGAGCTAGGTGGCCGACTGATAAATGAAAGCTGAAGGGGTGGGATTGAGGAGAAGGTCGCTTAAATTGCAAAGGACAGACGAAGGTGGGGGAGGAGATGTGTGGTGAGAGTGAAGAGTGGAGTGGATAGATGGGAACGCCGATGAACAGGTCAAGAGGACGATGCGGAAATGGAAGTTTGGGACTGGGATAAGATGAGAGGGAAGGGGCAACGACGGAACTGTTGATATCCACATTAATTCCATGTCGTTGGAGGGTCCCAAGGCAGAAGATGCGATGCTCCTCCGCCGTTTACACCACCGAAAACAGACCATACCTTGATGGATATATTTCCTTCTCTACACCAATCAGTTTCGGAGAAACCATACCCTCCATGACTCCCTTGTCAGATCCATGTCCCTTACCAGCCCACACACCCCTCCCAGGATCTTTCCCTGCCACCAAAAAAGGGAAAAACCTGCGCCCACACCTCTCCCCTCACGTCCGTCCAAGGCCCCAAAGGAACCGTCCGCATCTGAAACAATTTTCCTTGTATTTCCACCAATGTTATCGACCGTTGCATCCGATGTAGTCTCTTCTAAATCAGGGAGACAGGACATGAACTTGGGAAAGATTTCAGAGAATATCTCTGGGACATCCACACCAACCAGACACACAGCCACGTGACTGAATACTTTGACTCCCCCTCTCACTCCACCAAGGACATGCAGATCCTGGGCCACCACCATCACCAAACCTTGATCATCCAATGCCTGGACGAAGAACTTCTTGTCTTCCGCCTTGAGACCTTGCGACCATGAGTGATTGATGTGCATTAACAAAGTCTTCATTTCCCTTCCCCCACCTGATCGAGATCCCAAGCCCTCAACTCAGCATTTCTCTTGTGACCTGTTCATCATCTTTCCCATCTATCTGCTCCACTCTCCTTTCTCAGCTGTCAAATTCTCACCATCATTACCTTCCTACTGTAATCCCCACTATTTTACAGCACGTCACCCATCCCCTTCAATTTCTCTCTCAACCCCTTCCCCCACCCACAAGTCCTTTTACTGATGAAGGGCCGATGGCCGAAACGTAGATTACCCGATTCCCCAGATGCTGCATTTTCCAGCACCACTCTCTCGACTCTGACCTCCAGCATCTGCAGCCCTCGGTCTCTCCAAAGAGATTCTAAAAGATTGATAAAGAAAACGGTGGAAGTACCAGTTCGATATAATTAATCAAAAACACGGGAGACCCTTCATGAGTACAGAGAAGCTATAGAGAGGCTATATAATGGCACCAGGAGGTCAAAAAAAGGCCGTGAGATATCATTGGCAGGTAAGATTATGCAAAACACAACAGCATTTATAAATTCGTATGGATTGCCAGGGAGCCAATGGGGCTTATTAGAGATAAATTTGCCGCTTTCTCAAAACAAATCAATCAAATGTTGATACGCACCCCCATTCAAAGTCACGCTGCCTATCGCTAATAGGTTCATGTTTACCTAAATGTGAAGAAATCGTAAATGCCACGTTCTCTGAGCACGATCACTCATCCTCCTAGATTACCATACTGCATGCCCTCATGTGACACCCTTTGGTAATCTAAGAGGAGGAGTGACAGTTCTCAGAGAACGTGGCATTTACGATTTCGTTACATTTGTGTAAACATGAACCTATTAGCGATAGGCAGCATGACTTTGAATGGGGATGTGTATCAACATTTGATTGATTTGTTTTGAGAAAGCGGCAAATTTGATGGATGACGGCATGGTGACAGACATTGTCTCCATGGCCTTTTTGCACGGCTTTCGACAAGGTGGCCTATGTCAAGCCGATAAAAAAGCTGAAATCGTATGGAATAAGTGACAATGTGTTAACATGATACCAAAGTATTAAATATCCCCAAAGGTGCCCAGAAATCTCCACTCAAGTAACATGCCATCCACCACAGCAGATCTGAGGATTTCTGCACTTGTATGTCTCCTGCCCCTTCCTCATTAATCTGAGCATTCTCTCAAACCTGGCCATTCGTTTCACATTTTAAGCTGCAAAGTCTTCCTCCATTTTGAATGGAGATGCGATTCATTCATTCAAGACCTCACCCACATCCTCTGGTTACCAGCGCTGATTCCTTATTTATCTCTAATAAGCCCCATTGGCTCCCTGGCAATCGCGACGATTTTATAAATGCTGTTGTGTTTTGCATAACCTTACCTGCCAATGATATCTCACGGCCTTTTTTTGACCTCCTGGTGCCATTATGTAGCATCTCTATCGCTTCTCTGTACTCCGAAAGGGTCTCCCGTGTTTTTGATTAATTATATTGAACTGGTACTTCCACCATTTTCTTTATCAAACTTTTAGAATCTCTTAGGACAGACTGAGGGCTGCAGATGCTGGAGGTCAGAGTCGAGAGAGTGGTGCTGGAAAATGCAGCATCTGGGGAGTCGGGTAATCTAGGTTTTGGCCATCGGCCCTTCATCAGTAAAAGGAATTATGGGTGGGGGAAGGGGTTGAGAGAGAACTTGAAGGGGATGGGTGACGTGCTGTAAAGTCGTGGGGATTGCAGTAGGAAGGTAATGATGGTGAGAATTTGACAGCTGAGAAAGGAGAGTGGAGCAGATAGATGGGAAAGATGATGAACAGGTCACAAGAGAAATGCTGAGTTGAGGGCTTGGGATCTCGATAAGGTGGGAGAAGGGAAATGAAGAATTTATTAAAATGCACATCAATCACGCATGGTCGCAAGGTCTCAAGGCGGAAGACGGGAAGTTCTTCATCCAGGCATTCGATGATCAAGGTTTGGTGGTGGTGGAGGCCCAGGATCTGCTTGTCCTTGGTGGAGTGAGAGGGGGAGTCAAATTATTCAGTCACGTGGCTCTGGATCTGGTTGGTGTCGATGTCCCAGAGATATTCTCTGAAATCTTTCGCAAGTTCATGTCTTGTCTGCCTGATTTAGAAGAGACTACATCGGTTGCAACGGTAGATAACATTGGTGGAAATAAAAGGAAAATTGTTTCATATGCGGTGGGTTCCTTTGGGGCCTTGGATGGACGTGAGGGGAGAGGTGTGAGCGCAGGTTTTTCCCTTTTTTGGTGGCAGGGAAAGATCCTGGAAGTGGTGTGTGGGCTGGTGTGGTCTGTTTTATTTGGTATAATCGGCAGAGGAACATCGCATCTTCTGCCTTGGGACCCTGCAACGACATGGATTTAATGTGGATATCAACAGTTTCCTCGTTTCCCCAACCCCCCTCATCATATCCCAGTCCCAAACTTCCATTTCAGCATCGTCCTCTTGTCCTCTCGTCCTCTTGTGCATCGTCTTTCCCATGTATCCGCTCCACTCTCCACTCTCACCACACACCTCCTCCCCCACCTTCGTCTGTCCGTTGCAGTCTAAGGGAGCTTCTCCTCAATCCAACCCCTTCACCTTCCATTTATCAGTCAGCCACCTAGCTCAGAGTCTTCATTCCAGATTAAGGGCATTTGCGTGAATCCTTGATTCTCCTGCTTCTCGTCTGCTGTGACCTGTAGTGCTTTCCCAGCACCACACTCTCGTCTCAGAATTTCTTGACCCCCAGGACAACCTGTGTGTACTGACCTTGCTCTTCATTCAGAGGAAAACATATGCCCTGAATTGACCCAATAGATCTTGTAAGAGATCGTATTGGTGGAAAAGCACAGCTGATCAGGCAGCATCTGAGGAGCAGGAAAATCGAGGTTTGGAGTGTTAGCTCTTCATCAGGAAGACCTGAAGCTCAAAACATCGATTCTCCTGTTCCTAAGATACTGTCTCACTATCTGTGCTTTTCCAGCGCCACAATCTTCTACTCTGATCTCCAGTTTCTGCAGTGCGCACTTTCGCCTACTTTTGAATGATTAAGACTTTGCAAAAGTAGACTGACTGCAAGCAGCTGCTGCCAGTCTGTTTGTCAGATCCTCGAATGATATTGAAATTTGTCTTCCCCCAATTTATGCAATTCTAAATTAATCAACACCCTACACTCTGTCGAAACTGAAAGAAAGGAAGCGCTTGAAAAAGACACTTGCAGGCTTATGCAGCAAATGGGTGCAGTACGTTACGGGGACGGGGGAATGGCGATGTATGAGAAGAGGGTCGGTCCTTTGGATAAAAAATAACTCTAACATGGATGGTTAATTGTCGCCCTGCTTCATGAATGTGCAGAGTGGGGACAGCCTGACTGCAGAGGAGTCTCAGTCTCTCAACAAAACTGTTCAGAGTACTGTTTTCAATAACACCAACGTTGAAGGAGCAAACAAACGATGCCAGAAATGTTGAAAATGGTTGTAAAAAGCATCAATCACAATAACATATTTGTGAACAGACTAAAATAACTCCGAGTGGGAGAAGAAGGGACAGAGTATGCAAAAGAACATGAGGTCACATTGGAAAGAAATAGTAAGAAGGCCACATTAATAGTTCTTTCCTCGAATATATGCAGTATTCAGAGCAAAATGGATGATTCAACGACACAGGTTAACGGATTGACTTTATACCCTTAATAACAGGGACAAGAAGATCAAACCAGGCAAATTAATTTTCTTCTTTCACTTCTTGTAACGGACAAGTACGAATAAAGGTTTGGTGGGGGAGTATTGAAGCATCGGATGTATAAAGTAGAAAGCACGAAGGAATCTTGTATGGGACGGTACAGTAGCCATATGGGTATCGATAAGGAATAACAAGTGGTTGATGACACTGCCAGTAGTGATATAAAGTTCCCTTTACTGTAGTTATATTGTCGAGGAGAGTTAAGTCGGTAGATACTGCAGGCACGTAACAAATGTCTTGGTACCTTTAATATTCATGTGGGTCAGGAAGTTCAGATTGCCTGACATTGTCTGAAGGGAAAATACATAGAATATATTTTCAACAGTTTCTGACAATAGCATGTTATGATTCCAAACAGAGATCAAACTGTGTTGGGTCTGGTGATATGTAATAAGGAAAGTTTAAAAATGATCTAAAACTGAAACATTCCCCGTGATAAAAATGAACATAACATTGTAAATTTTAGGATTATGTTGAAAAGGCAGGAACATAAAGTTGAGAATGATTAGAAACCATCATCTAATTAAATGTCAAAGCATAAAACAATGGATTAAATGGCCTGTTTCTGCACCTGTGTCTTCCACTGACAACTTTCTTCCTCACTCTTCTGTGGTCCAGTGTCATCATTTGCCCGATATCATTTTCTATCCTCGCCAACAATATCCACTAGTTCCTCCTCAGCGTTTAAGACGTGCCTAAATTCACGAATGTCTTCTTACCCTGGCACTGTTTATCTATTTGTCCTCTGACGTCAAGTCTGTTGTTAATGGACTCCGAAATTGTACCTTGCTATCTTTGCAGGGATCCCCATGACACATGTGAGCCTCTTATTCACACGTTTCATCCAGGCAAACATGCAACACAAAATTATTGGTGTTTTGGCTGTCTGTTGCTAATGCTAATTGTGTGTTTACTTTTCAGGGATAGCTGCTAACTTACCAAATGTGCATCATCACGTTATGAGATACTGACACACAAACTGACAGGGTACTGATCCACATCCTACACGGGATCGAGACAAGACTTATGAACATTAGTCAGCTCATTTGCTGCCTCCTTCTTGTCAAACTTGATCCTGTTGATTTTACCTGCAAGAAGGAACACATTCCTGATGGTTTGCAGCCTGTGGAGAGGCATTGCTCAATCCGGGCGCTGGAATGCTTGGACATTTTCTTCAAATAACAAGGCTGTTGCAAACAGTGGGCATTGTTGTTTAACTGGAAGGTTCTTTAGCTGATGCTGTTTTGTCAGCTGATGCGGGGTTTCCAGTGTACAGCACTACCAGTTAGTATTTCAGGATATGCAAGTGAGAAAGGGCAAAAAGCAAGAAAGCCCCAGTAGTGTACATATCTGGTTATGACATCGGGATTGATGCACATGATAAGTTCAGGTCAGTTTGCTTCGATGTATCTTTGAATGTTTCAGTCAGTGTCAATGTGTTCAGTTTGTTCGTGTTAGCTTTTTAATGTTTACATATTTAATATTATTGTGTTTTGTGTCCATGTGTTATCACCAGGCTGCTTTCTGTTTGTATTATCATTGATGGTGTGTTACTATGAGGTTGTTTATAATGTGCTCCTATTCATGTTTGATGTGCGAATTGGGTGATGACAGGAGGTTCATTTTACTCATCTAATAACGTTTTTATTGCACTTCTTTAAGTCTGATGATGTTTAACCAGAGTCGGGAATGAAGGGCTTCTACCCGAAACTCGATTTTCTTGCTACCTGACATGCTGTGCGTTCCCAGCACCACTCTAATCTGGACTCTGATGTCCAACATCTGCAGTCATCACTTTTGCCTGATGTTTAACAAGACTTTGCATGACTGTGTGTAAAGGTTAACTCAATATCCATTGAAATTTGAGCACCTTCAAAGTAGTCATTGATCATTTTATTTCAAATTTTAATTGATAATTTCTGGAGGAAATTCAAGCATTTTTGCTGGTTGGAACATTTGCACAATACTCCCAAAGGAACTTCATTTAATGTCCCAGATCCACACGAATGCCCATTCCTTCATTCGAATAGGTAATCTCCATTTAGGGTTTTGGTCTGCTTCATTGTTATAGCAAATGAACAATTATTCACATTAGACAACTTTTCTAGAATTCTTTGATGATATAAGTATTCATAAACGGGGTACAGTGATTGTCCAGTAGACTTTTGATAAGGTATGGCATAAAACGTCAGTGCATAAGATTGAATCACATCGTATTTGGGGTAAAATGTGTGCTGGGATTAAGGAAAATTAAATCGATCATGGAAAACTGAAATGAGAACGGAAAAATCTGGAGAAATTCCGCTGGGCTGGTTGCATCTGCGTAGAGAGAACAATATCACTTCACCTCATGCAGAATTTGGATGCAAGGAGTAGTGTCAAAGTGGACTCAAGATGTTAACTCTGTTTCTCTCCCCCGAGATGTTGCCAGACCTTCCGAGATTCTCCAGCAAATTCCATTTCTAGCATGGAATGCTCGTAACACTGTAGACAGAGAACTTTCACCAGTGCCTCCGCTGGAGCATTGCACACAGTTGCCAATACCACTTCACACAAAAGATACAAATATAGAGGGGAGAATGCAATAGCAACTTAATACATTGATTCCAGCTGAAATAAACTACATTTATACGAATCGACTGAACAAGTTGGGACTCTTCTCCTTAGAGAAGAAAACTGCGAGGTGATTTGATTGAATTTTCAAAATCCTAAGTGTTTTGAATGGAACCGATAGGGACAACCTGTATCTGCATGATATTCAGTCATGCAAGATGATGGTGTAGTGATACTTTCGCTGAATACAACTCCAGAAATTCAACGGGCGTTCTGCTGATCTAGGTTTGAATTCCATCACAGCAGATAGTGAAATTTGACCTCAATAAAAATATACGAAATTAAAAATCAATTGGTGACTATGAAATCGTTGTTGATTGCGGAAAAAAAATCCACTAATATCCTTCAAAGGAAGGGAATGTGTCTTCCGTAGCGAGTCGGGCCTACATGTGACTGAATTTGGTTTAGCATGATGTGTCATTTCAGTTTTGGTGCTGCATTTTGCTTTTTTGATCAGATCTAAGCTCAAACAATTTACCACACCAGCCATGAATAAAGATGAACATTTCATCAGCTCACTGGAAGAAGAGGCTTCTCAAATCTCCATATCGAGAAGAAGAATTTACGTTTTGCGCATAAGCCCTTATTAAAGACATTATGAAGAGAATTTCCATGAAACGTTGCCTCTCTTGTTCATCGGATGCTGCCTGACAGGCTGTGTTTTTCCAGCACTACACCAGTCTATGTTCGGAGAATTAAAATCTCCGAAGATGACAACTGTATTGCTCCTTCAAGTCTCCCCATTCTCCCTGCATATTTCTTCCTTGTATGATGAAAACAAACAGTAACTGGACATTTTAGTAACAATGGGAGACGTATGATTTTAAATAAGACAATAATTTTTTTTAAAGGACTGTTTGGAAAGCCTGTTGGATTTTATGTCTTTGATATAAGATTTGAAATAGATAGAGTGGGGAAGGGGGATATAGCTTATTTGAAGCTACAGAAGGTTTTGGACAAGTTTCTAGTAGGGCGAAAGTATAAGTCAGAAGAGCAAATGGCCCCTTAAAGATCCAGGAAGCCATCAATGTGTGGTACTATAGGAGATACGTGAGATCCCGAACACATGTTTTCCTTCAGTATTTGCCGTGAAAAAAGATATGGAATCTGAGGATCTTGGACAAATATGCAGTGATGTGCTGAAAAGATTCCGCAAAAAATGAATTGTTGATTATTTGGGGGAAACAAACTCAACTGATTCTCTTGTGGCCTTTCGGGAATGACATCTGACATCCTAGCCGGGTTTAGTTCACAAGTGACTCCAGACCCACAGCAATATTGTTGACTCTGAGCTGCCTGCGAGCAATTAGCGGTGAGCAATGTTTGCTCGTCTATCCATTAATCACCGCACCTGAAGAATATATATGGACAATTGCATACTTCCATCCTTACCAATGCAAACACATCCAGCTGCAGTAATTCGTTCTGGCTTTGTAATATCATTTAAGCCTTTTTCCTCTCTGCAATACTCTCACCACCTCCAGCAACTTCAACTCTCCCTGTTCCTATTATGTCATTAAATCCTGACAATGTTTCCTCTTCCGACTGAATCGTCCGCAATAGACCCCTTTGCACTCCTTTTTACAAATACCTCCATGTTTTGTCTGTTAATAAAACAGACTATCTCTTTAAAATGATTACATGATTTTTCAAAGGTCTTCTGAGCGTCTCTGAATCGAATCAGATGCTTTCTGTCTTGAGTGAGGAGCAGGTAGGAATTTCTTGCTGAGGTTTGTGCTCTTTCAATAGAATGTCCTTTTGTTGAATGTTTCACAGTGTTCCTTCAAATGTTTTCCACTGTTCAGTTAGAGACACTTACATCAGGCTGCTTACATTGTCAACCTTGGTCAGTTCTCCTCTCAAAATCATATAATTGGCTTTGTTTCTGTTTTCACATGTAACGTGTCCTTTCTATAGTCACCTTAAAACTTCATAATTCCTTTGAATTTCACTTCACCACAATTTCCCGGCGAAACTCTCAACTCTCAACTCATTCACTCAGCTTCATCACCCGACGATTGATCTGAGATAGTTAATTCCCAAGACAGTTGCACAACGTGTTATTAATAGAAACACCGACGTAGAAATTATCCGAACATCTCTTCGAATATCACTCTTGCTAGTTGACTGTCCAAGATTGTATGGAGATTGAAGTCCCATGAAATTATCAGAGTGCCTTTGTTACATTTTCCAATTAATTCCTTTTTAGTGAATGATGAACAATGGAATGCTGATTGGCCATAAAAAAGACTGTTCTCCTCCTTGTAGTGTGAACGTATATTGCGCAGAATTTGCATTTAGATTAATTCATCTGCATAATCTGTGGCCAAACGCTTTCTCCGTAATGGCTTTGTTGCCCATTTCTGCCCGAGCTACCCATCCTGCGTTCCCATTGGGCCTAAGTCTCCATGAGGTTGTGTCCAATTACATATTAATGAATACCTTTGAACCTTGTGTTCACCCTGCAAACACTTCCCTCTGGTGCTTAAAATTCATTTATCTTTTTGTCACAACTCCATATATCTTATTGTAGATAGTTTCTTCATTCCTGAAATGAACAGTAAAATCTAAGATTTGACCAGAATTTCCTGTTCCAAATCTATTCACTGACGTGCAGCTTTATTTAAACGTTGTCCCTTTTTGTTCCATTCCGATTGACTGCAGCCACAACTTCATGCTATTCCGATGCTTTACCTTTTCTCTTTGGATTTGTAAAGCTCCTTTCACCAAACCACTGTCGCTGGATCTTCTCTGGTGTGTAAGGCCCCACCCATAAACCTACCGACATGATTGGCCAAGACACTGGTCCCAGCACGGTTCCATTGGTGCCCAGTGAAATCGAACTTTTTATATTCACTCATGGAATGAGGAGGTCTCTGGCTCGCCAGCATTTTTTGCACATCTCTAGCTGTTGTTGAAGTGAATGTCTTGCTGAGGCATTTTAGAGAGCAATTGACAGGCAACCGCTTTACTCTGGTTATGGAGACACACTATAAAGGCCGTGGCAAGTGAGGATGGCGGATTCCATTCTGCACAGGGCATAAATGCATCAGGTGGCGTTTTTTCCTTAACGTCAGCAATTATTTAATGCTCATTTGCAGATTGTAAATTCCAATGTTTTAGAAACATTTATTTAATATTCAGATTTTTGGCTGTTGTGATTCGAATCTATGTCCAAAAACGATTAGCCGAGATGCCGGATAATACCACTAGGTGATCAAATCGCTAGCTGACAGATTGCTCAGTCCAGTGCAACATGAGTCAAACGCCTTATTCCTATACAATTGGTTGATCCGTACACCTTCTCCCACATTGGTGATTTTACTCAGTGTCACTCCATGTGGTATCCCTCATTGTGTGGATCTAATTGCTGCCTCTGTTATCGCCTCTCGCTCTTGCAGCTACTCCAGATCCTGAGCAAACTGAATTCCCCACTCCAAAGAAATGAGGCAGCACAGGCCAAGAGTGGACACTGGGAGTTATCAGATTTCTGTGGTACTCAATGCCATTCTCCACGTGCAGCTCTCACTGCATCAGTGTAATTTCTATCCTTTCTATTTTCTCTCTCCTACAAATAATCAGGAAGGTCCTGACTCAATCGACTCCCCAACTGCTGGGTGGCTCATCCATCACCTCATTGAAGATGGTTGGTCAACCAGTGAGACAAAAGCGAGAGAGGTCTGGAGGCTTCGATAAATCATGTAGTGAGGTAAGATCACACACAGTGCACAGAGCAGAGAGCAATTAGAAGGTTCCAAACGTCGGCGAATGAGACATACATAGATAACATTCTGAAGGAGGAGAAAAGTACAGATACACCTGAGGCTCAATCACCAGCCCTACTTTAAGATTTGTGTACTAGAATAGCATAGGGAGTTCAAAGTTATGAATCCAGGCCTGTGTTAACTTAGTTAGCATCAGTACATCAGAGGTGAAAACAGGCCTCCCACGAAAGGGTAATAAACATAGCTGGAATCTTTCTGTTCTGTGTTCCCTGTTCAACATTTTATTCATGGCATGACTTATGGACTCGTGTCTTCAACCATTCTAACTCCAAGAACAGTTCAAATCTCTGTAACATCCTGCCCTCTCTACAATCCCTGCATGTAGTTCAAGTGTACTCTAAGCCAGGCTACCCTCCCTAATTCTGCAACTTACTTCAGTTTCTACAAGCTGCCTCATCTCGATTTTCTTCTCTTCCAGTCATGCAGCACAGAAACAGACCTTTCAGCCTAACTGAACAATGCTGACAGATTTGCCAGATGCAACGGGTTGCAATTTCCAGCGTTTGGACCCTGCCCCTTATAATCATCGTCATCTCTCCATGTACCTGCCCAAATGTCTCTTACATGTGGTAATTGTATTTGTTTCTACTATTTCTTCTCAATTCATTCCTTACAGGTGCAATCGTCTAATAATGTTGTCCCTTAACTACCTCATTAAATCTTTGCTCTCTCACTCACGTTTCTGCCTTCCAGTTTAAAACTCATCTACTCTTGGCTATTCACCTTACTTATGCCCCCATATTCTAATAAATGCTTATAATGTCACCCTGTCGCGTCCTATATCCAAGAGAAACAAAGACGACAAACATTTCCAACATAGGGACTCAACGCTCTGGCCAATGCAGACATGTGTGCCAAATGCTGCTTTCTTCACCCTGCCCCACGGTAATGTCACTTCCAAGAAAAAAATGTAGCTGCACCCCTTGTCGTCCCACCGTTCAACAACACTGCCCAGGCCTCAGCCATTAACTGTGTTGGGCCTCCCTGGTATTTCTAAACACAACCAAACACCTGAATTAAATTCCATCGTCCTTTTCTTGGCCCATTGACCGAGTTGAACAAGATTTTATTTGGTAACTGCATTCACTGCCAATTCTACAATTAAGCTAGTTATACACAAACTTACGAAGAATTATTCCTACAGTTTAACCTAATCACTTGTGTAAATGATGCAATTAACAGACACAGCACCGAGCCTTGTGTCACGCCACTGGTCACAGACCTCGAGTTTCAACAAAAACCTTCGACCACCACCCTCTGTCTCCTGCTGTCAAACCAATTTCGTATCGTGTTCGCTATCCCTCCCTGATTCCACGTTACTAATCAAGATGCTATGTGAAACTGTGTTTTATGTCCTGCTGAAGTCAGTCCAGACACGCTTTTCAACAGACGCAGTCAAATTTGTGACACCTGACATTTTACGGACAAAGCCGTGCTGACTAACTTTAATCAATCCTTGGCCTTTCCAAATACATTTTACTCCTGTCTGGCAGAATCGCTTTCACAATTTTCACATAACTGACATCTGACTATTTGAGCTTTCTTTCCTTGGGGTTACCTCTCACCCTTTGTTAAATAGTGGAACAGCACAATATTCTTACTCATAGATTCATACAGCATGGAAAAGTGACCCATCGGTTGATACCAACCATAATCTAAAATTAAACTCGTCCCACCTGCCTTCTCCTGGTTCATATCCCTCCGAGCCTTTCCTATTCAAGTACTTCTCCAAATGTGTTTTACACATTGTAATTGAACCCACATCCGCGCCTCCCTCGGGAGGTTCATTCCGCACATAAAGCATCCACTATATAAAAGTTGAATCCTTCTTAATAAACGTATCTATCCTTTAATCTAAAATAAATGTGGGTATCCTGTTCAAATACCCCATTCTGAGAAAGGACGGTGACTATTAACTCTATCTATATCCCTCATTATTTGAAAACTTGGATAATGTTGCTTCTCAGCCTCCTGGTTCCAGTGAAAAGAGACTCAACCTACACTGCCTTCCTTCATAACTCAAACTTTCCATAGCTAGCAACATCCTCGTTAACTTCTTCTGAACCTCTGGCAATCTAAAGAATATCTTTTCAACGTTTTCAAGAAAAACGGGTAGACAATAAAAACAATCCGATGATTCCTCAGAAACAAACTAAAAATAAGCAGACACAACGCAAACAATAACTACAGCCACATTAACTTATATCAAAGGCGTATCAGAAATGACTTCCAGACTGTTCAGAACCCTTGGCATCATGATAGTCCACAAACCTAACAATACACTTAAACAGCGACGAATGAAACTAAATATCCATTAGATATTACCAGCAAAACCGACGTCTTTTCCGAGTTACCATCCAAGATCTGTAGAAAATACATCAGAAGAACTAGCAGAAAACTTGCCACCAGTGTACATGAACACCAATTGTTCACCAAATGACACGACGTACTGTCACTAGTTTCCATGCACACACCCTAAGGAAGAGAACACTTTGACTGTGACAACAGCAAACAGCCTAAGGCAGGCGAAACAGAACCACACACGAGAATTATGAGCGCCAGAACATTCTAACCAGAACTCAAACAATAAACACAGCGATTGATATCCTACCTGCCTTCCCTTGTGAAAAAGAAACCAAAATAACATCACCCACCTTTAGAGACCAAGTCTTTTAAGTAGAGAAGCAGGACATACCACCAGCACTTCAGCGAAGACTCTCACTGATGATGTTACCAAGTATGGTGACGAAACGTCTAAAAACAAATATTCATGCTCAGCGAGTTAACTTTAGAATTATCATCACCCTGAGCTACAAATCTTCTAAATAGTCACTAATATCGTTCATTTAACTGGTCGACCAGACGTGGACACAGTATTACAGAAAAGGCCTCATCAATGACTTGTACAATCTCAATATGACTTCACAAACCCTGTACGCAATGGACTAAGCATGTAAAGCACTGTCCCTTCCATTCTGTGATGACAAATTCTAGAATTATGTTCCTGAATCCGCAGGTCCCGCTGCTCTGCAACACTGACAACGGTCCTGGCATTAATTGCATTTGTTTTACCTTTGCTTGTTGCACCAAATGCACTACCTCATACTTATTCAAATTGAATTACATCGACAGTTTTTCAGCCTATTCCCTCATATCAGCAAGTTCCCTTTGTCATCTTAGTAAACCTGTCATACTGTCCTCTTTGCCACCCTCCTGTCTTCCAGAACATCATACATGGTAATGGTCGAAATATCTCTGCAAGTAGCTCCACAATTTATTACCTAGCTTCCTACAATGTCCTGAAATACACTTCATCTGTTCCTGAAATTGATTTACCTTTGTGTTTTACAACCTTTCCGCATTGCCCCTTCTACAATTTGAACTTTTTATTATCACACATTAAACATATGCCACACAGTTTTGGGCTCCACAACCACGTAAAAAAGACCTTGAATATTCACCCTATCCATGGCCGTCATGTTTGTATAAACGTCTGTAAGGTCACCCCTCAGTCTCCGATGCTCGAGGGAACGCAGCCCCAGCTCACTCAGCCACAACCGTGGCAAAATCTTGAAAACATTTTTCTGAGCTTTTTCAAGATTCATAACATCCTTCATGTAGCATGGTGATTGGAGTGACAGAGTATTCCAATTATGGCCCAAATTTGTTGAGAATCTTAACCAACTCCTGAAGTCGTTCGACACATCGATGGCCTCATTGAGCTTTAGGTGCCCCTATTTCCTCCCAGTTACTCTCTGGCCCTTAATATATTATAGAATCACTTTGAATTCTCATTAAACTTCTCTGCTGAAGCTATCTCATGTCTCGTTTTTGCGATACTGATTTCCATTCAATGTGTATTTCTCCAACCTGTATGCTACCCAAGATCTACCTGACTATAACTGATATGTCTCCCTTTTCCATGATCAGAGTCTGAGTAGTCATCCAGTGTTTCCTAATTCTGTCAGCATTGACCATTCCACTAAAAGGAACATGCTGGCCCTGGATGCTCGTTTTATCGCACTTTGAAAATATTCCCACTTCCTTCGACATCCCTGTTCCCTACAAAGAGGCTCCTCCAATCCCAGTTTGAAAGTTCATGCCTCATACTATCAAGATTGGTCTTTCCCCATTTTATCAACTTAACCTTGTGAGAAAAGCCTTTCTTTTCTCATAACTATTTTCAAAAGAATTGAATTCGGATCACTTTGTCTCTTCCTGACACCCCAGTCCATTTCCCCACCTCCTTTCCCTCAGGAAGGTAATACTCTTTCCCCTTCCTCCAGTCGGGCCATTTATTTATTGATTGGGCGTTTACTGGAACGCAATGAACAAATTCCTCCCTGTCAAATGCTTAACACTGGCAGTCCCAATCTAGATTTGGGAAGTTTAAAATCTCCTACCATTACAACCCTATTGTTATCATTGATATTTGAGATCTCACAACATACTTGTTCATTAATCTTCCACTGATTATTCGGGATCAGTAGCACAATCATATCAAACTTCTTATTCTGATACTATTCTCGTTGCTCAGTTCCACTAACATAGCTTCACTGGGTGATCCCACAGGAGTATCTTCTATATGTAGTGCTGTGATGAATAATGCTGTTAAAACCCACCAACACCTCTCCTTTCTTTCCTCCCCTTATACCTTTCCTGTAGAGTCTGTACCTTGAAACAATGAGCTGTCAGTCCTTCACTGCCCCAAATGTGTTTCTGTAATATGTCTAATACCGCATTCCCATGTTCCCGTCCATGACCTGATTTCATTTGCCTTAACTGAGAGGAAACTTGCATTAAAATAAATGCTGTTAACATCAGTTTTCCCTTATTGCCTGCTGCATTCTTGCCTGCCTTGCCAATTGAAATTCCTCTTTTACTTGTGTACCAGCCTCAAACTTCTGGCTGGCCTTACAGCTGTTTCAAGTCCAACATCCAGCTAGACTACCTTAAATCCTCTCGAGTAGCCCTAACGTTTCTCCCCATTTGGATGTGGATCCCCCTCCCACCCCAAGTCAGGTTTCTTTTCACCCTTTCGACACGAGATGACACCTCCGGAGACCTGTGGACTTGCATATCAACGTCACTTCGTTCCTCAGTACTCCACTAGGGCCTTCAGTTCATTCTGTATGTCCTTCACTTATCATACCTCCGACAGGGTATTACCTCACACCGATCAGAAGTAAACTCCATCTGCCATTACTCTGCACTTTTTATCACCTGATCGCTCAGTTTCAGAACATTTGCCGCATTTATTGGATGCGTTCAATCAACTTTGAAAGTACCGTTTTATGATAAACATAACTGAAAATGAATTTGCCAAAACCCAAGTTACGTTCCTGGTCCATGGTATTGGACACGGGCAGGTGGCTATTCTAGATGCGAGCACAAAAATAATTGTGGAATTCCCCATGCCATCGACAATGTAGGACTCCTTTTAATCGGATTGAACGGATTTTAGCGAAAGTTTGTTCAGAATTTTAGCCGGTTGGCTGCTCGAGTGACGATTTGCTAAAGAAAGTCATGAAGTTTCATTGGATGGCGAATTGTTAGAAGGCATTTGACTTCCTGAAAACGATGTTGACCACTGTCCCGATCTTAGCTTCATCTGATTGCGCAAACTCATTCAATTTGGCTATCAATTCCAGTGATGTGTTCGCCCAATTCTACTTCAGTCACCTGCCCTGCCTTATTGCCAGAAGAATGTCTAGAATTGATCCTTCTTTCGTAAGAGCATCCACATTTGATAAAGAAAATTTTGTTGGACGCGTGACAAATTCTTCACCATCCAAACTTTTAGCATGTTGGTAATACCTGTCAATGTTTGGAAAATTAAGCCCCTCTCCCGCAAATCCCCATTATTCCAATCTTATTATGCTTACATTTATCTGAGATCTCCCTGCATATTTGTTTCTCATTTCCTTTCCTACCGTTGGAGTGCATGTAGTAAAAGCCCTTTCTTTCCTTTCTTATTTGTAATTTTTCCCATGTATTTTCACAGGATGCTTTTTCAGAAATAGCTGCCTTTATTGCAGCAATAATTTATTTCGTCAACAAAAACGACTGGCTAATCCACATCTTCTTTTCTATCCTTTGTCTTCACTTAATACATGGAACTTTGAATTATCACTCTTAAACATCTCTCTGCCATGTTTTTGCAACAGCCATCATATCCAAAACTCATGTTTTTAAAAATGCCGCCAGTGCATCAGGATTCCCTCTTAGTCCCCTAACATTGAAAAAAAATACAAGTTGATTCTACAGAATAATTATATACTCTTAATTTCTCGTGTTTTTTTTAATTGATGTGCTCTCATCACATTCAGAAACTTCTTCATCCATCCTACCAATTACACTGCTGCTTAGAATACTTTCACTGTGAATATCAATATGCATTCTCCCTGTCTGAGTGCGGCAGCAAGGTGGCTGAGTGCTTACTACTGCTGCCGAACAGCAATGGGGACTCGGTTTCGCTTTTAGCCTCTGGTGACTGCGTGTGGGGAGTTTGTACAATCTCCAAACGTCTGCATGGGATTCTTCGGGAAACTGAGGTTTCCTCCCACACTCCGGTTTCCTCCCACACTCTAAAGATCTGCACTTTCGCGGACTTTGCCACGCTAAATTAGCCATTTCTTTCTGGAAGGAGTGGGTTGGTGCATTAGTCAAGAGTAAATATAGGCCAAGAGGAAAATGGGTCTGGGTGCGTGACTCTCCAAAGTGTCTGTGTGAATATGGTGGGTCGAAAAGCCTCTTTCCACGCAGTAGGGATTCTATGATATTCTACTCTCTTTCTTTTGAAGATGTTGTTCCAATCCTTTTTGAAAAAGACCTTTTCCATTTCAAAAGACATTCCAATGTCCCAAGAGTGTGAATTCTTGGATAACACATCATCTCTTCAAGCATTGATTTTCCTCCTTACACCTTTGTTCCTTCATCAGTTGAGTTTAGAATTGCGAGTAAACCAGAAATTGCGACTTTTAAGGTTGTCTGTTTTAATCTTCTACCTCAGCTCTTAAATTCACTTTGTACTGCTGTAATCGTTACGCTAAAAAAAATCATTGTTTCCAGTAAGTACAATAATGTTTGACTTCTCAATCTCACCATAAGCTATATGCTTCAAACGGTTAAAGGCATTCTTAATCCTAGCACCGGGAAAGCAACAAAGCATTAAAAATTGATACTCCCTGCCGCAGACTCTTCTGTTTAAGCCCATGAAAGCAGAGTCCCCAGTAGCAATAATTATATTAAATCTTGTCAAATGTTCTAATAAGAACATTTCAAAGTGTCCAATAAGAGACGGCTCTTCCACATTCCTCGGAGAGACTATCCCCATTAACAGTTCAAAACAACCTGTTTGATCGATTCATGGTTACTGGAGACAAGTGACTAATATATTTACCTTTCCTGATAGTCACCCATCAGTCTGACTGATTTTACTCAATAATAACTTTTCTAAATATTCTAACTAGCGCTCTCTGCACAGTTTATGACATTCATAACATTATGCAGAAAAGCAACTTGTTTCATAATGCCTTGTATATTTCTTACTTATCACCACTTACAGAAAATAATGTTAAATTGAATACTTTACAAACACACACGTACACACCATACACACACAAACACACATTTTATATCGACACACACCAAATATATGAAAAATAAATAAAACCAAGCATTTTGCAAATTAACTCAATTTATAAAAATGCAGTTCAATAAATTCCACGAAGAACAATGTCTTCAATAGAGCTGAACTTGTACAGGACTCTCCAAATTTAAGGCGCAAATACTTTTTTTATATAAAAACAACTGCCTAGTCTTTCGAAAAAAATACATTACAGTCTTAAAAAATAAACATTTTAGAACAGGTGAGCAACTTTCTATTTTCCTCGCAGACTACCTTGAAAATATACGTTTGTTTTTTTCAAAAAAAAAGTTTGTTTGAAGAAACATTCGCGAGTTTTTGTTTTCTTTTTGTTTGGTTTCGAATTCTAATAAAATTAAATGGAAAAGACCTTTTATAAATGAACACACATTACGACATTAACTGCAGAAAAAGTGTATTAATCTTTAAATATGTCTGCAATCCCAGAAGTAGCTGTAAGATGCATACTGCTTCAACAATACTTTTTGAAATTCTTTTCTGATTTTATGAAAAACAGTGGGCGTATGCTCTATTAATTTTTTTTTTCCCAGTTCAAGGTAGACTTGACGATGTGACTTGACCTCCTGTCGTGGGCCGAAAAGAAGATTTAATTGAAACTTTATCCTAATCACTCTAGCTTTTTCAAATAAAATTCTGAGTCTGTGTCCATTCTACAGACCAAAAATTCCTTCAGCTCTGACTATTTCAGGCAATGTTACAAAGAACATTATGCAAGTCCATTTAATACACATACGTTGGAGGGAATGTCACCGAAACCTAGTTCAATATTAAAAATGTGCAAACCAAACTGGGTTTCTCTCAACCACACGCCTCGACTACTGCAACTCCAACTGTCAGCGTTGAAAAAGATCCAAGAACCGCAATTGGAACAACAATAGAACATAGGAATTCGGAGTGGGCGTATGAACAAAGCAAGTTGGAGTGGCAGTAGGAAAGTCAACCTCGCAGTTATCTTCATTAAACACTAGCTATCAGGTGTAGTCCCATTCTCCAAGCCTATCAATATTCATCTGTCGACTCCTTCCCTCCACATCACAGCTGTTTTACCGTCTATTTTAGTAACATCGGTGGATTTAGTCACCAGACTCTGTCTCTCCTTCCAGGTCATTTGGATAGAGAGTAAACAGTTGAAGTATGACAGCTGAAACTGGCAACACCTCACTCGTTTCGGTTCTCCTGAGAATGGCCATTTTTCTGTATACTGTGCTTTCTGTTAGTCAGCCAAACTACTATCCAATTCCATACTCTCGCCTTAACCCCCTGGCAGATATGAGTCCTTTATGTGGCACCTTTTCAAATGGCATCTGAAATTTTGATGTACCGCATTTGTTGGATCCCCGTTATCCACCGAGCTGCTTACATTCTCAAAGAACTCCAGCAGATTTGTCCAAGCACAACATGTCCATCAGGGAAACCGTGCTGGCACTGGTGAATTGACCTTTGTTTTTCAAAGTGTTTCGGTATTTCCTAATTTACGATTGACTGCAGCAACCTTCCCACTGCAGAAGTGAAACTTGCGCTGGTCTATATTTTCCGACTTCTTACTTATCTTCTGTATTGCCTAAGACTGTCACATTAATAATTTTCCAATATTTTGGCACGTTCAAGAATGCAAGGAGTTTTTTTGAATATCTTAACTATAAAGCATCCACTACATTCGCTGTTCCCTCCTTTAATACCATTGAATGCAGACTATCAGGCCCAAGGGCCTAAAATTATTTAGTACCTTCTTCCTCGTCATCGTACTTCCATCGAGGTCATTTGCAGATTGTCGTGAAAATTAAATCCAATCGAATCAACTGCTAACAACATCAAAGCAAACCTTCATTTTTAACCTCTGCATTCAGGGAATTAATACACTTGGCATGAACGCCCTGTGTCAGGGCCCCGAACAAATATCGCATATTTTGTTTAAATTATTCTTATCACACGCTCAAGGACAAGACCAGGGAAACATTCGAGCTTCTTATTTTCTCAGTCCATTGCCGTGGAAATAATTACCTACTGTTTTTGGGTTTCCCTTCGCTTATTTTTTGCATTCACCTGCTCGCAAGGGCAGGATGAATGTTTGCAAAGTTCAGCAAGCCAAGCTATCTCTACTGCAGAATTCAGCGAATTCTTTGCAAAGTTCAGAAAAGTATTAAATCCAGCAACGTATTCCCCTTCAGATGTCACAGCAAATGTCAACTTTCTTAATATTCCATTACATTTTCCTCCTTTTGGTCATTTTATGATAACAAGGAAAACACACAAATAAACTGCCAGATTAAATAAAATATATGCAGAGCCAGACAGCTGAAACTCAACGATCTTAACAGTTGTCTCTGTTGCAAGGAACATTTGAAAATGGTCCCAGCCACCCCTTCGCGTTCCAGTTTTCCCTCCTCAAGTCTTTCAGCAAATATTCAGTCTCCAGTTTCTAGATCATGCAGCTTCACTTCTGCTGGTTGGGGTAGTGCTGCTTTAATTTGATTGTGTATTTAAGGCAAAAGTGTAGAGTAGTTTATACAGTAACACAACATCTCATCCTCCCAGTGGCCTGTTATCTGTCTTACAATAGATCTTTAGCCAATTCCTGTGTTGGTCCGCCTAACAAACAAAAGCACAAACGGGCTAAGATAAGCTCTTCCTCTCCACCTAGATCTCATATACATTAGCACATTCGGAACTGCCTTTGTCCATGTCACCCCTAGTTCCTCAGCACGTTTTGTCAATTTTCATTTAGTGCAGCATTTTCTCTTTCAACTGCACCACCTCTCGCTGAATGGTAGGCACGGTGTTGTCTCAGCTTTATTCTCAAATAATTACTGATCTATTGTATGGTATTATTGACAAATGGTGCCCCATTTCTACTGATGAGCATTTCACGTTTGCCCATCTCCGACTTATTTCAGTTACCAAAGACTTGGCTCCTGCACTGACATCCTTTATAAACGTGCGGATCGCTTCCACCTGTTTGTAAAATGAAACAACTATTACCAGACAAAACCTTTTCTCTTCGCTGGGTTTTAGTTCGATTAAAACCATCTTGAATGTTCAAAGTGTCTTTGGGGTTGGGGGGTGCAGCCTTCCTCATCTGTATTTCCCTCCCCACATTATTAGTGCAGAGATAACACATCGTTCACAATATTTCTGGGAGTAATGAGTAAATCCCTGTGGTACCCAGTGTGCCCAAATAATGTCATATATCCCCACTTTTGACACAAGAACATTACCGTGTATCAGTTTGGCATAGAGTGGAAATAACGATCGCGCTCAACAGTGATTACCAATGAGGCCACACCATACCATTTCCCTCACACTGAACTTTGCATTCGTCCACCCACGCTTTTCTTCCAGTGTGGCCTGACTGTAACTCATTACGTCTGCTGTTGAGGTACAAATTTTTGTCATACTAATGTCAATCTGATCACTTGGTGGTTGCTGGGCTGCCGTTCTTGTCACTGAGTCTGCCCTCACATTACCTTGAGAAATAGAATCGTTATTTTTCTTGTTGGCTTCACATTTACACACAACGATTGATTTACGCAGTAGGACCACTTCCAGGAGGTCAGAAATCATGCCACGGTGTGTGATGGGCTTTCCCGTCGAGGTCAAGAAGCCCCTATGTTTCTACAGGGTGCTAAAATCAGGTGCAAACCGGAATGCATATCTGCTGTCTGTGCAAATATTCACTGTCTTTCCATTGGCCAATTTACATGCCTGAGTCAAGGAAATCATCTCCGCTGCTTGCGGTGACAGATGAGAAGGGAGTGACCTCCCTTTGACTATCTCGGGGGCAGTCACGACAGCATACCCAATACAATTCTGGCCTGTTTCCTTGCTCTGTTCCCTTTTCTGACCCATTCAGAAAATTCTCCATATCTGAATTCTGAAATGGCGGATACTGCAAGTCTGATCTGAGGCTGCAAATTTAATTTGTTCCAGAGATATATTGTAATGTTAGGCATCTCCTATAAAACAGTATTGTATCTGAGCCAACGTGCATCCGACGTGTGCGGTCCTTTTCTCGGACATCAGTAAGGGTACAGCATGTGCGACCATTAGGGTTAATTCACCACAGTCAATTATTTGCCTGGAAGGTACAACAGCCTTCTCAGGCGCCGCCGCGTCTCACAGGCATTTAAACAATCCAGATACTACGGGGTCTACTTTCGCCAAAAAATAAGCGACGGTCCCCAATTTCCCACCATGAACCTATAACAGCACGAGGTCATGCAGCCACGCTTCTCATCTACTGTTTGTTAAAAAGGCTTGTTTGGATTCAGAATCCCCAGTGTAGGTTTAGTTTGGCGTACATTTTTCCATTCAACAAAGGCAATCCCGGTCTCTGGGGTCCATTGCAACGGACTCTGGTTCTGCAGCCCCTTTCCATGGGCTATGTCACTGAGGGGTGCCTCAAGGGTTGCGTACTGTGGGAGAAACATTCTACAGTAGGAGCACGTGCCTGAAAGGAAATAATTGTCTCTTCGTCTGAGGCTTTGGACTTTGCTGGATTGCTTGATCTCTATCTTGACCAATGGTCTTCCCTTGATCAGATATTATTTGACATAAGAACTTCACCTGTTTTTGCAAAAATTGTAGCTTTGCAAGACTGGCTTTGTGTCCTTCCCTTTCTCAATGGCAGAGCAACGCAATGGTATCCTTCTCACATTGTTCTTCTGTCAGTGCTGCTAAGAGGCAATCGTCGACACACTGAAGAAGCGTTGACCCCGGGGTGAGAACAAGTCTCAAGACTCCTGTGTAGGAGCATATGTTGGAGGAGACACAGTAACCTTGACAAAGTGAATGTATATCATTTCCCTTTGAATGAAAAAGTGAACTAGAATTGACAATCTGAGTGTACCGGTATACCAAAGAATGCACTTGCTAAATCCACAACAGAGAACCATTTGCTCTTCAGGGGAATTTGAGCTCATAGAGAATAGGGGTGGGGAACATCCGGGCGCGCAGGAGAACAGTGTTATTGACTCCGTGCAGGTCTTGAAGAAACCTCCATTCCTCCGGTTCACCTGGGATGTTTGCCTTTTTGAGTGTAAAAATGGGGGTTCACCCCTGTGAGTTTTCAAGGACATAATTCCAATAACAGAAATGTGAATTGGCTTGTTTCCCCATTACTGGTTTCACACAATTGGGTTGCGGGAATTCCCTTTCGTGTCAAGACTCCTGATGCACCCGTTGAGATCAGGAACCATTAACTCAGCTTAATTGGCGTTGACTGTCTGAACTGGCTTGATTTAAGGTTGATTATGCTGTCTCTGTATCTACCAAGAAGGTAACTGTTGTACCTTTCACATGTAACATAGAGATAGGCATCAACTTATACGCATCACTATCATATTGAGCACATTATTCACGCTTCGCAATCTCAGCGCTCAGTGTGGAGGTGGAGCATGTCTCAGTGCTAATAAGGTTTGTAGAAGAGATTTTCATAAGCGAGTCTTCATTGCCAAGCCTCAGGAAAAGAGGTTCACCTGTACCTTGTGAGCTGCCCACCTCCACCTCAGCCTTCCCCTCTTAATCATCCTGCTGCACAGTCTCCAGGGCCGATTGAGGCTGTCTTCAAGAGCATTGTCTTGCCCAGTGGTCCATTGTTCCACAAGCAAAGCACCCGCCACATCTACCTCTGCCAGCACCTATTCTGCGACCTCTCCCTCTTCTGCGACGTCCACCACTGCCTCTCTCTTTTTCTGCAGCCCCTCCCTCAAACGGCTGTGGGACCATTTTCATCACAGTCAGCTGAGGTTCATGTGCTTGCTGTTACATCTTTAGTTTCCGCTCACCCTTCTCTTGGGTCAACAATTTTTGACCATGTCTCACATGCTGTTCCACCAAATTTTGCTTACCCGTGTTCCAGGTAATATATGTTTCTTTAATTTTTTTCTCCATTTCGTCCTTCATTCCATTGATGAAGCTCTTCCTCAGGTGTGCTTCATATGCTGTGATTTGTGACGCCGTTATATCCTCGGGTGGTCTCTGTCCATAGGCGTTATGTATTTCAGTGAGGCACATAACGTGCTGGGACACTGTCTCACCTTCTCGTTGTTTACATATTACAATTTTGTTCATGTCCATTCGCACTGAAAATGCATCCCTGCAGGCGGTTGCCAGCGCTGAAACAAAAGCATTAAAGTCTCCGTTCTGGTCCAAATGCGAATTGGCTACTCTGGCATGGACATTTGCGGTTGGCCAGTTATACTTAATTTTGGGGAAATCGGCACCTAATTTTAGTCCCAGGAAACATTTCATATCATGTGACGTGGGACGGAACTCTGTACAGAACTTTGTAACTTTTTCGGCGAGTTTATTACCTCCAATTTCGCATGATTAGGCAACTGCCCAAAGGCACTTAGGTTATTCTTCATGGTCTATGGCCGGTCGACCAAGCCTGGATATCCTTCCGGTCGTGCAACTTCAACCTTTGGGACTTGCAGAACTACCTGGTTTGATGATCGTACACCAGTACTCTCGCCATCTGATTGTGGACAGAACCTGAATGCCTTTCCGTCTTGTAGTGGCCGTCTTTCTTTTGGGCTTCTTGCTTCAGTTAGTTGCGGGTTTGGTGTGCTCTCAGTGTTTCAGCAGACTTGCAATCTTCGCCAGGCGGATCTCGTAGAGGGGTGTAGGTAAGAGAGGAGAGTCATCAAGATCAGGATCTGGAACAATCTTAAGACACTGTTTAGTTTCATTAAGTTGTTTTCCGCTCACGTCCAAATGTGCACAAGTATTTGTTCGCGTATTTGATCTATCTTTTAATTGGGATTTCCTTTCTCTAATATCATCCTCAGCTTTCCACATGCGATAAGCACTCAATTTCAACGGTTCTATTTTGCCTTTCAGTTTCTCCTGCTCTCTGTCCTCAAACCTCGACCTCAATAGAACCAATTGCATTTTACTTAACCTTCGTCTCTATGGACGACCATATTCCTTGATCTACAATTCTTACAGATTTACAGATTCCGGGCCGTAATTCTTTAGCATGTATTGTACTTTTTGGTTACCATGCCATTCCAAGTTCTCTGCGGGCCCTCTTATTGTTTGCTCTCGCCGGAGCCCATTTTCAAAGTTACTGGAAAAGTGTTCAGCTCCCTCTCTCTCTCGTGGGGTACAGTTACCTTTTCCCTTTGACATGCTTTTACTTCCGGAGGTGGGTTCTCGCACTGAGCCTGCCCGCCTCAATGCCTTGGTTTTTGTAAACCAAGAAACCTCATACCCGGTATGTCTTTGCCGAGTCCAACTCAGCCAGTGGTGGCTCCAAGTCTAAAACCGCCGTTAAACTTGCTGTCTCTTAAACATTCTAGAGACAGCAAACCTTTCACTTGAATTGCTAGTTTGGCATGTATTGTATTTTTTGGTGGCCATTCCAAATCTTCCATGGGCCCTCTTTTTGTTTGGTCTTGCCGGAGCCCATTTTCAAAGTTTCTGGAAAAGGTTCGCGCGATACTTTATGAAACTCTCTTCCTGATTCATTTATTCTCTTAGAATGAATCTCCACGAAGGAATCCTTCAGCCACTACTCTTACCAGAACCGTATTCGATTCGAAACCCGGCGCTGGGGCCACCCACAGTCTCTCAGCCCTCTCATGCAAAGGGGCCAATGCAGCACTCGAGTTGAAATGAAAGACCTTCAAGGCGCTGGTGCCTGCGCCTCCTGGGAATCTTCAGAATCTCACCCAATCGCGGGTTCCCGGACGAGCCCCCAAGCTTACTGTCATAGAAATTCAATTGATCGACTCAACTGCTAGCAAGTGCAATGAAAAAAAGCTTTATCTTTCATCTCTGCATGCAGGGGACCAAACAATTGGCAAAAACGCCTTGTGTAAGGGCCCTGAACAAATTTCACATACTCTTTTTATATTATTCTTATCAGACGTTCAAGGACAAGAGCAGGGAAACATTTGGGCCCCTTGTTTTCTCATTCCTTTGCCGTTAATATAATTGCTTATACCTTTAGGTTTCCCTGAGCTTATTTTCTGAATTCAAGTGCTCACAAGGACAGGTTGAATGTTTGCAAAAGTTCTGCAAAACCAAGCTGTCTCCACTGCAGAATTCAGCCAAGTGTTTGCAAAGTTGACAAAGTATTCAATCCGGCAAATTATTCCCGTCAAATTTCACAGTCAATGTCAACTTTGTTAATTTTCGATGTCACAGATTTGTTTTTCCAAATGTTGGAAAGAAATTATCTTCCACTGTGAAAACAGCAAAGGTTGAATATGCCTCTGCCATTTCTGACGTTCCCGTTATTAACTCGCCATTTTGTCCTCTGGAAGGCAAACATTTACTTTCAACATTATTGTGGTTTCTGTCTATTCGTGGAATTGTTCATTATAATCAGCTTATGTTTTCTGCCCGTTTTTCAGAATAAGCATTTTGACTTTGTTTTCAGTAACAGTTTACTGACATTTACAATGTTTTGTTTTTCATGCATGGGATGGGGAAATCGCTGGGTTAGACTGCAGTTATTGCCCATCCCGAACTACCCAGAGGACAGCTACCAGTCATACAAATTGCTCTGGTTTGGAGTCACATGTCAGCAGGACTATGCCAAGATGGTGGCTTCCGTCCTGAAGAACGTTAGTGAAACAGATGGTTTTTGCCAACGTGAGCAGTGGAATAAATTTCATTATTAGACGCTTAATACCAGATTTACATTGAACTTAAATTCCACTAACTTCCGTGGCAGCATTTGAACCCGATTGCCCTGAACATTAGCCGGATTTCTGGATTAAAAGCCAGCAATAATACCACCAGGCCACCGCCTTCCTTTTATTATTTTCTTCCTTGTTAAGACATGAATGACCTCTCATCTTTTTCAATATTCGTCTTCCACACAGGATTCTGCTTTAATTGAGGGGTGTTTAATATCATCCTGAGCATTTGCCACTGTTCGTCAATTATCCTGCCCTGAAATGTTTTTGCCAAGTCCACTTCGGCCAAGTCCTTTCTCAACTCTATCTATTTCTTATTGCCTGACACCAAATTGTCATATGTGACTCTGTCTTCACTCTTTATATCTGAACTCGAAACTCAAGCATGCTCTCGTCACGTGTTCGAAGGGGATCCTGAGATATCATATGATTTATCATTTCTTCCTCATTTTAAAACACTAAAGCCAGTTCTCTGGTTGGTTGCATGACATGTTACTCTAAAAATAAAATCATTGTAGATTCTATGAATCGTTCTGCGAGGCTACCATTGCCAATTTGATTAATCCTGTAAAAATGCCTGATGAAATTTCCCATAATGCAACTTACGCCCTTCTCTTTTATAATCGTTGTTCCCTGGTTTATGCTATTCCCCACTTTGAAAGTACTTTGCTGGGATGGGGGCTTGTGGCTTCGAAATTACTGTCACCAATGGGTTTCTTTCCATGTGTTTATCTCGAACCAGACTGATTCATGTTTTTGATCCCTTGTGCGAATGTCATTTCTATATACAGCCTTGATATTATCCTTAACCAAAACAGTACCTCCACCTACTGTTCCTTCTTGTCTGAATAATGAGTCCCTTTCGACATTTAGCTCCCAAATCCTGACCTTCCTGCAATCACGTTTCAATAATCCTCATGAGACCACGCTTATTTGTCTCTTTTTCTGCTGTTAGCTCATTCATTTTATTCCAATACTGCACGTATTTTGGCACAAACTATTCAGAGAAGATATATTGGCTTGCCTTCTCTTTTCACACTTTTTTGTGCACTTCTCTATCCACACTCTCCATCCTTATAGATTGTAACCTGAAAATATTGAGTGTCTCATTAACTCCAAATTTCAGATCCCATTTTTCAACTTTTTCGATTTCTTCCCTCAGCATGACCATTATATGGGCTCTGACTTCTTAAAATATTAACATCTAATTTCTGTTCACTTTCTGTCTTGCTGTTTTCATTCCCAGATTCCTGTCTCATCTCATCAGTTTAAATCTACCCAAGTTACACAATCAATCCTCCCTTCCAAGTTGATGTGGCCTCCATTTACGATGAATCATGTCACTTTTGTACAGGTCCCAAACACCCTGGAAGAGATTCGAATCATCTAAATCTCAGAAATACTCCTCACAAACTAGCTGTTTAGCCACATATTCAACAGTAATATCATCCTCTTCCTTGTCGCACTTCCACGTGGCACGGGGACCAATCCCAATATAGCAGTCCCAGAGAACCTACTTTTCAACTCAGACCCAACTCTCTGAACTTTCTTTGCAGTCCTGTCATTCTTCCTGTCTACGTCGTTGTTACAAATTTGTTCTACGGCCGCTGACTGTTCACTCTTCCCCTTTATTACGGCCGGAGCTCGCTCGGAGGGAACTATCACCCTTCTTATGGAGCAATCATAGAATTCCGACAGTGTCGAAACAGGCCTTTTGCCCCATTAGGTTCACACTGATCCTCCAAAAAATAACTTCTAATACTCCGCAATTACATTACATTTCCACTGTCTAATGCAACAAACGTAAACATGTCTGAACATTATGAGCAAAGAGTAACCAATACAGTAGAATTCCGCTACCCTCTTATTCTGCATTTACTCCTGACACACGCAAGTAACCGGCACATTGCTGAATATTCCATGTCTAAGGAAACCCACCCAGACCCAATTGGAGTCATAGAGGCATAGAGATGTACAGCATGGAAACAGACCCTTCGGTACAACCCGTCCATGCCGAAGAAATATTCCAACCCAATCTAGTCCCACCTGGCAGCACTCGGCACATATCACTCCAAACTCTTGTTATTCATATAAACATTCAAATGCCTCCTAAGTGTTGCAATTGTACCAGCCTCCACCACATACTGTGTCAGCTCATTCCATACAAGTACCTCCCTCTGCGTGAAAATGTTTTCCCACAGATCTCTTTTATATCTTTCCCCTCTCACCCTAAACCTCTAGTTCTGGACTCCCCGACTCCAGGGAAAAGACGTTGTCTTTTTATTCTATCCATGTCCCTCATAATTTTGTAAACCTCTATAAGGTACCCCTCAGCCTCCAACGCTCCAGGGAACCCTTTCAAGTTTCACAACATCTTTCTGACAGGAAGGAGAACAGAATTGCACGCAATATTCCAACAGTGGCCTAACCAATGTCCTGAACAGCCCCAGCATGACCTCCCAACCCCTGTTCCCAATACTCTGACCAATAAAGGATTACATATTAAACGCTTTATTCACTATCGTGTCTACCTGCGACTCCACTGTCAAGGAGTTGTGAACCTGCACTCCAAGGTCCTTTTGCTTCCCAACACTCCCTATCACGTTACCATTAAGTGTACAAGTCCTGCTAAGATTTGCTTTCGTATGTGGGCGGCACGGTGGCACAGTGGTGAGCAGTTCTGCCATCCACCGACAGAGACGCAGGCTCAATTCCTGCCTCAGGCGATTGACTGTGGAGATTTAGCACATTCTCCCCGTGTCTGCGTGGATTTCCTCCGTGCTCCGGTTTCCTCCCACGGTCCAAAAATGTGCAGGTTCGGTGAATTGGTCATGCTAAATTACCGGTAGTGTTCGGTGACGGGGTAAATGTATGGGAATGGGTCTGGGTGGGTTGTGCTTCGGCGGGTCAGTGTGGACTTGTTGGGCTGAAGGGCCTGTCTCCACACTGTTAGTAATCTAATCTAAAAAAAATGCTGCACCTCGCATTTATCAGAATTAAACTCCATGTGTCACTTCTCAGCCCATTGGCCTATCTGGAACAGATGCTGTTGTAACCTGAATGAACCCTCTTCACTGTCCACTGCACCTCCAATTTTGGTGTCATCTACTGGTCTGCCCTCATAAATCTTCTTTGTTATTTCTTCAAAAATCTCAACCAAGTTCGCGAAACATTATTTCCCACTCACAAAGCCATGTTGATTATCCCGAATCATTCCTTCCCTTAGCAAAACATGAACATCCTGTCCCTCACGAATCCCGCCAACAACTTGGCCACCACCGAGGTCAGGCTCACCGGTCTACAGTTCCATGCTTTGTCTTTACCGCCGTTCTTAAAAGGTGGCACCACGTTTGACAACGAGCAGCATTCCAGCACCTCACCTGTGACTATCGATGATACAAATATCTCAGCAAGTGGCCCAACAATCAATTCTCCAGCTTCCCACAGAGTTGTCGGTGACATCTGATCAGGTCGGGATTTATCCATTTTCTGTACTCTTTGTTGATTCTGCTTTCTCACAACAGATACAGCCAAAACTATTGAGCATTTCCAGCAACTACTGGATATATCATCAATGATGACCACCTATTATTCGGAATTTCTACAACTCAGACTTGAAGAAAGCTAAATTTAAATTCTCAGCAGAAATATAAATATTTGGTCGTTCAATTATCACAGTAAATATCCAATAAACGATTTTAGTTTGTTCCATGAACTTCATTTGTTCACTTTCCCAATGCATGATTGAAATATGTTTTTACATCTGCTTTGAGATCAGAACGATTGGAAACGTTGCACATTTTCTCTGTCGTATTGGAATGTAATTACATCTCATTCTTTAAATTCATTCCAGTTACAGAGGATTATTCACAACACACATATGAACGAACACACGCGCATACACACACACAAACAGATGCACACACAATGCGTTACTTGTCGAAGTGTAGCAGTAACACTGCAACTAATTGAAATGATATCGAGAATGATGGATTGAGGTAAAATGAAGGATGGGAAAAATGGGACATTTCATGGAACAGGAAAAACTATGATGTGAACTCACTAATTTACTCAAAATTGTGGGAAACTATGGATTGCAAAAAAAAAAGTCTGTGCCGATTAGTTGGCATTGCATTAACTAAGATCTCCAAATTCATCAGCTCTTTTGTTAGCAAAAGAGCTAGACGTAAGACAAGTGAAACTTCTTTGTACACAGACATGTGCATGTGGCTTCAAACGCCACCAAGAAAGTTAGGAATTTTAGTGTTGCCGGAGATAGGCCTGACAAATGGGAAGAGCTGTTTAGATATTTTGGAAGCCGACACACTGTGGTCAAAAAGAAAAGACTCATTCTGTACTTCAAATTTCTGAACTCCAACATGTAATGATGCTAATAAAGAAATATTCCGATTAATTCCTCTTGCAAATTCCGGCAAATAATTAATCATGTTTGGGGCAACAAAACCATTTTTAACGCAAGTGTTGCAAGGTCATCATTATTATGAAATCTAAGTATAACAGAAACAGAATATTTTAAGTTTTCAATCCCATTGAACAAAACGAACATTAATTCCGTTTTCAACAAAACTCTGAAAGGATTGATTCTTTCATTCAAGTAAAATATGTTTTTCCACTAATAATTTTGCATACAAAATACTATTTATTGTAAGAAAACGGCATGTTTCCAGATTTATGTTCGTTATATTTTGACGCGGAGCTCGAACCTCTCTTTTTATTAAACCAAACATCCAAAGAAGCTCGTCTTGCCTCATAAGTGCGTGAAAGAGAACTCCTGATTACCAGCACTAAAACAAAAAATGAAAAAGAATATATTTTAATCACAAAATACTAAACAAAGCTATCAACAAATAGCTCACTCTTTCCCGTAACTGAACACAATCGATTTTACAGCCAATTATTACTTGTGTCTATTTTGAGACAGCTCATCTCCCACCCTTTGTATTTCGGCAGCTGAGCTTTCAACATTAAAAAAAGAACACTCGCTATTTTAAATGAATACTCGTGCTCTCGAACTCGTTACAAATCCCCCGTTAAGAAGAAAAAAGAACCCTCAAAGCAATGATGGTCAAAACATTGAAGCACCACTTTCATCGAGGATCTTCGTGGAAATTCCTTGATGGCTTTCATCTTCACGTTCCTTGGGTATCAATCTTAAATGTCCGAACTTATGTCCCAAGAACGTTATCTCTGCCTTTGCGAATTCTGTTTTCTTTAAAAGCGTTACCAGTTTTCCTTCAGGTAATCTCTCAAAGAGGTTTTAGCTTATCATTGATAGCTAAAGGTCACGACATCATCAGGATAAAATACATTATTTCTCAATTCGGTCACAACTGTGTCCTTGTGTCTCTGGAATTTCGCTGGTGTGCTCTTCACTCCAAAGGGCATTGCATTGAATTGATATAGACTATTTGGGATTAAAAATGCAAACCAATTTTTCACTGTCTGACAAAAGTGCCTGCATACGAAATCAACATTTGTGGTGTAACTGTCTTGTCGGACTTCCTCCACGTCGCTCTCTGAAGTGGGATAGGAGTCCGATGTTGAACTCCAATACTCTCCGCAAAATCGTTCCCTCCCATCAGCTTTGGGACCGAACTCTGCTCAGTCGGCGAACTCTGCTCACTCTGCCTCGTTTCAATGATTTCTTCACTGAGCATCGCGTTTACTTCCTTCTGAACATGTATGTGTTTGAGCAGTTGAAGCCTGTACGTATGTTGTTTACCAGAACAGCTTTACCAACGTGCACTACGTGCAGAATAGAATGAATCCTTTTCATCTTAATCCTGCATATGTCCTCATACTGCTGCAACATACTTTTCACCTCAGTTAATTGCTCCTGACACAGATACCTAACTGTCCTATCCTACTCTTCACGGACCTCCTCATTAATTGACGTAATTTGAGGCACATCAATCTCCATGATATCGAGCGTCAAACGTCCATTTATCGGGAGCAAAGAAGAGAGAGGGAAGCAGGTGCGCTGACTGCCAGGAAGACGTTTTCTCACTTAAAAGGGACTTAACTCTGGCTCCATGCTGCCCTTTTGCGGCAGCAGCGAGGAGACAGGGAGAGAGGCTGCCGGGAAGGTAAATCACTGAATTAAAACTTTTCCTCATGAGAAGGCGGAACTCACGCTGAGCCGATGCAGACACGAGAGTGCTGAGTAAGTGAAGGAATAGATTTGGCCAGTTGCGTTACCCGAAGCACTTTTTAGGTCGTGTATCCCACCCAATTCTCCTCCTCTCGCCAAACAGAAAAGATTCTGTGCGCTTGATTGGAAAAGCACATCCTAAAATACTTTTTTTTATTTCTCAACAGTCGCTTTGGGAATTTCGATCAGTAGGAATGGAGTTTCGGGCCAGTTGAATGTTTCTCCTGCAGAATGCAGGAGGTGAGGTCCACTTTTGGTATCCCTGCTGACTTCATCAGCCGGAAGAGCACTCAAATCAATCTCCTCAAAGTCCTTGACAGGGAACTGGAACTGGAGCTGAATGAACTTCTCATCATTCGGGGTGTGGGGTGCAGTGGGGTCATTGAGAGGAGTTAACGGGAGGTAGTCACATCTCTGGTGCAAGAACAAGGCAGATTGATCACACTCAGGGGATTGAAAGGGAACAAGCAGGCTTTGAAGGGATCACCTGTGGCCATAACAAGTCTACCGTTTTGCATACAGTTTGGGGAGCAAATCACCAGAGGGACACCATGGCGGATAGAACTCGAGCACAGATTCAGTAACTGTTGCTCAGAATGGAAGTGGGAAGAGGAGCATAACATTCGTCTTTGGGGACTCCATAGTTAGTGGGAGAGATAGGATATTAATTGAGAACGAAATAGACTAACGTTTGGTGTGTTTCCTCCCAGGTGTAAAGTTTGGTGATATCTCTGATCATGTTTTTGGATACTTGAGTGGGAGTGCGAAAGGTCCCATGGGCACAATCGACATAGATAGAAAGAGGCGCGGGGATTTAAGGCAGACATTCAAGGAGCAAGAGTGGAAGCCAGGAGCGAGAAGAAACAGAGTTGTTATCATTGGTTTGTTGCTTGTACCACGTTCAAATGAGGCGAGGAAAAGAAGGAGAGAGGAGTTGAACACGTGGCGAAAGGGGTGTTGCAGAGAGAAAATGGTTTTGGGTTTCTGGAGGATTGCAGCTCATTCTGGGGTAGTTGGGACCTGTAAAAACAGGATGGAGTAGTAAGGTAAGAAATATGGTTTACAGGTTGCAAGAAATCACCTGCAAACGGGAAGGTGGTTTTAAATGGCTCGACTTCAATGCGAGGTACATCCGGAATAGGGTGGATGAAACTTGCAGCATGCATTGACACAAAGAATTTCGATATTGTAGCTATTTTAGAGACATAGAAAGAGCAGGAACAGGAACAGGATTTGGTTATTTCATGTTCCAGAATTTAGACACTTCAGTGGTGTGGGAACGTTACTCAAGTACAGTATTACGCAGGCAGGAAGAGTATTTGACGATCCGTTGACTGAGGTAGTATGCGCTGAGGTTAGGAACAGTACAGGAGAGGTCACCATGTTGGGAGTATTCTCTCAGTCTCAGAAACGATTCAGACATGGAGGGGAAAGCAGAGCAAAGATGACTCTGAAGGAGCAAGAGTGACAGAGTAGTGGTTCTGAGGATTTAAATTTGCCAAATATTGACTGGCAATACTATATTTTCAGTACTTTTGATGGGTTAATTTTTGTCCAATGTGTGCAGGAAAATTTCCTGACAAAGTATGTAGACGGCCAACAAGGTGCGACTTGAGAAGATTTATGATGCACAGGATGGGGATGGAAACTGCACGGGATAGACACGATTGAAATATGGAGCTTATTCAAGGAGCTATATGTGGAACTATTATTTGCTCTTGATCAGTATGTAACTGTCAGGCAAGGAGGAGGTGGTCAGTTGACACAATCGTGATTTTCTAAAGAAGTTTAATGTTTTGAAAGAAGAAGAAGAAGGCTTATGATGGAATGAGACATGAAGGCACAGTTAGTGCGCTGGAGAGTTACAAGTTAGCCAGGAAAGACATAAAGAGAGAACAAGAATCGCCAGGCGGGGATATGAGAAGTCCTTCACAGACAAATTAAGCAAAACCCGAAAACATTTTATCGGTACATCACGGGGGGAAATTACGACTACAGTATGATTTGCACCGATCAAGGACAGTAATGGGAATTAGTGTGTAGAGGCCAAGGAGATAGACGAATTTCTAAATGAATATTTTTCGTCGATGTTCACACTGGAAAAAGACATTGATGTTGACGAGAATATCGAGATAAAGGCTACTAGAGCAGATGGGACTGAGATTCACACGGACGAGGTGTTAACAATTCTGGTAAGTGTGAAATTAGTTAATTTCCCTGAGATAGATCAGATTTTTCCAAGCATTCACTGGGAGCCCGGGAGGAGATGATTGAGACTTTGGGTTTGATCTTTATGTCGTCATTGTCTACAGGAATACTGCCTGAAGACTGGAGGATAGCAAATATTGTTCCCTTGTTCAAGATAGTGAGTAGAGAAAGCCGTGTTAATTATAGACCAGTGAGCCTTACTTAAAGTGTTGGAAAAGGTTGCAGGCAACAGGATAATCCAGAAAGGAATACGTTGATTAGGGATCATGAACCCGGTTTTGTGAAGGGTAGGTCATGCCTCACAATCCTTATCGAGTCCTTGGAGAAGGTAACCACGCAGGTGGTTGAGGATTAAACATTTGATGTGGTGTATATAGATTTCGCTAAGGCGTTTGATCAGGTTCCCCATGTCGACTATTGCAGAAAACATGGCGGCATCGGCTTGAGGGTGATTTGTCGGTTTCGATCAGAATTTGCTTCGCTGAAAGAAGACAGAGGATGATGGTTGATGGGAAATGCTCATCCCGACTCCAAGTACTAGTGGGGCGTCACAAGCATCTGTTGTCACTTTTGTAAATGACTTGGATGAGGGAGTAAAACGATGGGTTCGTAAATTTGTGAGTGAGACTAAGTTTGTTGAACTTGTGGAAAGTGCCAAAGGATCTTGTAGGTTACAGATAGATATAGATAAGCTGCACAGCTGAGATCAGACCTGGCAAATTGAGTTTAATTTGTAAGATGTTTCACTTCAACAGGAGCAACAGGAATAAGGAGTTTTGCGCTAAACTTGAGAGTCTTGGCAGTGTCAAGAAGCAGGGAGCACTCGGTGTCCATTTACATAGATCCCTGAAAATTGCCACCCAAGTTGATATCGGAGCGAAGAAGACATTAAGTGTGTCCACTTTTATTGGTCGATGAATTGAGTTTCGGAGCCACAAGGTCATGTTGCAGCAACACCATAATCTGGTGCAGCTGCACTAGGAATATTGGTATTAAAGGAAGGATATGGAAGCTTTGAAAGGGCAGATGAGATTAACTAGGATGTTGCCTGGAATGGAGGGAAATTCTTATGAGGAAAGGCGGAGGAACCTGAGGCTATTTTCGTTGGAGAGAAGGTTTAGAGGTGACTGGATTGAGGCACATCAGGTAATCAGAGGATTACAGGGGGGAGATATTAAGAATCCTTTTCTCAGATGGTGATTTCTAGCACAGGGGACATGGCTTTCAACTGACAAGTAAGAGATATCTGACAGGTGTCAGAGGTAGTTTCTTTACTCAGGGAGTAGTACGGGTGCGGAGCGCCTTCCTGCAACAGTGGTCGACCCGTCAGCTTTACAGCCATTCAACTGGTCATTGGATAAACCTTTGAATTATAATGGAACAGTGCAGGATAGATAGGCTTCAGATTGTTTCCACAGCTCCGCAAGACATCGTGAGCTGAAACGCCTGCATTGCACTGTAATCTTCTATTTTCTGTGGATTTAATTCCTCAATTTGCAGGGCAGTAACTAACAACATTTTTTTTCCCAACTTACTGTCTCCATTATGATAAGATTTCAACATGTTCACCTAGCATTCCCGATGTAGGTTGTATTTTCTGTCCGACATCTTTACCATTCAGATTACCTGATTTTTTTCTCAATTCGACAGCCTTCCATGAAAGGGATCTCCAACCACGGGTCGCAATGCCAATGCGTCATCCCAATGGGATACATCCAAACAATGGATTTTTTAATCTGCCACCTGCTTCCATCTCTGTTGTGCCCTCGTCACGTGCTGCTTAGCTCATGCAGCTGCACACTTTAATCGTAACCTCACCTGAGATGCACACTCCAAGTGTGAGGTCTCTGATTACAGTCCTCATTTTCATTTCTTTAATTAGTTTCAAAGACTCTCTTCATTCATGCAAGTAAACAGAGTCGATTCGTTTGGCGCAGTTTGAACTAAAAATGACATGAATGGGAAAACTTTGTCGTCATCATTGTGGTCATCTTGACAGTATGCTCTTAACACGCTGTTGACGTGCGTTCCAGGCGAAACTAAATGCCTTTGTGACTTAGACGGAGCCTTCCTCACACCCAGGTGACCTTATCGTGATTCATGTGCTACTCGTAATGGACAAAGTCTGTATGCGACTGGCAACACAAACCAGCGTACTTCCACCAATTTTTCCTCCTGACGAACCTGCTGCGGTCTCCATTGTTGTTTTAAGAATCTAGCTTTAAGATCATAACCCTCAGGAATACATATCGCCTCATCTTTGTGTTGTAAGATCAATAGCCTTTGGGAAATAAACAGCTCTGCCTGACCCCCTGCCTGTTCAGGTTTTTTTGCATTATTACATCAGCCAGGGCGTCTGCTAACTGAAGCTCAACTCTTTCATCTTTGATCAGTTTTTCTTTCTTTCTGTCACTTATGAAAGTTAGATATTGTTACGAAACATCCCAGAAAAGTTACACACCACTTTTCTTTTAATTCCTCATTTTGACTTTAACAAAATAAGGTGACACCTTGGATCCCAAGAATAAACTGCATCCTGGTACTGACACTCTGCAATCACTGCCACTCTTACATCCCCAGTCTTGACTTAGCTCTCCAACCTGACCTTACACAGGGGAATGCTAAAGTTCTGCCCATCTATTCCACAAGTTCCAACGCTCTCAGATATCATGTCAGGAAAAGTGAAAATAATTTCATCATTGACCATCAGAGACTGACCATATGGCTTTAAATCATAACTTATTTCCCTTCTCCCCTTATTATTTCTCAGCAAAGTTACCCACAGACGTGACGTCCTCACAGAAATCGGGCACGAACTCAATACCCAGCCGCTGCTCAGGCTGCAAATTTTCCTAACTTCCAAAACTTTTCTGTGTGTTTCCTTTCCTACTTTCTCTAATTACCCTGACTTAGCTCTTAACACATCTTTTCACACTGTGCCATTCTTCAATGCCCAGCACTGCGACTTTCCGGCTCTCAATTTAGCACAGTTGAAAAGCCTGAGGCCTTTCACTTCTTTGGGTTTCTGTTTTTCAACTACGCTAAATTATTTCCAGTGGTCTCTCCTCCTTGTTTTGTGGTGCAGGATCTCCCGTTTTCCCAACTTCTATCGCTCCAAGGATGAAATTCCTGTCGGAATGCAAATTTCAATTTATGCACAGTGGCATATTCGTCTGCCATTTCTGTCACTCTTCTAATTTCTGAACTTTCTGATTTTCAACATGAATTCTTATCTATAGCAGTGATATTTTTAACTCATCCAGTAGAATAATCTCTCTTCGAGCCTCATACGTCTTGTCAATTTTTAAGGTAAGCACCGACCGATCAAAATTGGTTTATCTCATTATTTCAAACACAAAGTAAGCCTCACCTGGTTGTTATGTTATCTTTCTGAGCCGCTGGCTATACTCTTCTGATTATTATTCATAAACATGCATAATAGCCTATTTGGCATCTGCATAATTTCTTGACCCCTCATCTCATCGAGCTGCAAATCGCTCATCAGTTCTGCCTACCAGCTTAGTCTGAATTGGAACTCCCCACAAGTGCTTTTTCGAGTTATCCGGCCAGCCATTGTATTCAAATAAAATGAGAAAGGCTGCGACGTACTTTTCACCGAAATGTGGCAACTCTTTGATGTATTTTTTTAAATACCTACATTCTCCCTTCATCTCCATTTTGTTACCTTCAATTTCCTGACTACTTCGCAACTTTGTAAGTTCAAATTCTCTCTCTCTCTTCTTTGTTTTGCTTGGCCAATATCCTTTTCTCGCTTTTCTTGTTCCTCTATCTGTTCCTTCTCTGGCTCTTTCTCTTTCTTCTTTCTCTCTTTCTGCTCAGCTGAGAATGCTCTCTCCCTTTGTTTCTTCCATCTGCTCTCTCTTTCTTCTCCCTGTTTTTCACTTTATTGTCTCTCCCATTTTGCTCAGCTAACATTTTCTTCCTTTCTTTGTCTTTTAAGTTTAGTTGCCTCATTCGCAATTTAAGGTTTTCACTTCCACTGCCCTTGTCTGCTTCTCTGCTACACCTAAGTGCTTAACCAAGTCTATTACACTTGCACCTTTCCTTTTGCTCTGTTTGAAACCAATTCTAGCCCGCTTATTAATTCTAAAATGTATATTGTTCCATGATCTTTATGAAGTTAGTTGTCATGTTTGCTAAGCATCCTCAAACCCCAGAACCCCTTTAACAATCTTCAGAGACATTCCCTTCACTTTACATTTAACAACAATAAGTGACTGAAATTAAGCATTTTTTTCACCTAAGTTTCATGTTTTGTATGAAGTACAACGTATTTCTTTATTTTTGTATCATAACGTGTTAACATAAATTTACATTGTATTTCCATAAATATATTAACAATGTACTTCTTATCAGGTATAATGCAAACGCTGTTTTTGAAATAGTCAGAGTTCACATCTTACTTCTACTCAACACAGAAAACACCATAAGTATCTCATTTTTGTGCGAATCTGGAAATTGATCCCTTGCAATCACGACCTACATTTAAATGGATTCAGGCACTGTACTACTGGCCCTGTACCTAAATCTGGGCAGAGATCTTCAAACCTGGGTCACAGCAGACATTCAAACATTTCTTCACAACTAAGCATTTGGAATTCACCTTGAGTCGGGGTGAGGGGGCGGAGACTAGCCAATAAGTGATCATGTTCACCGGTCTCAGTGTAGGTATAAATGCTGTCCAAAATAGACACCAATACCTGGCCAAAAACTCGGTCCTGCAAATTAATCTTCAGTCTATGTCTGGCCCAGCGGGAAGATTTATGGACATGGAATGTCAGAATCATACCTCACAAGCCACTTATGGTGATGGCATCTGACTTGCCTCCAAGCCTCCATATGTCTGCACCATGGACAAGATCCAGAATGAAGCAATTAGCAATTTGATAGTCTCCTGTCGCGCCCTGTGTCTCACAGTGAATATTATAAAACCAGATCCAGTATATGTCACTTTCACATTCATCAGTGTCAAAATAAAATTGTACTTCTGTGTGGATCGCTGGAATTTCATGTATGGGTAACCCAACATTCTTTTCAGTGGCTTTAGATCGGGATCATTCCTGCAGAGTATATCTGAAGAAAACGGCAGTTAATGACAAGCCAAGATTTAGTTTAATATCTGAATTTGGTGGATTCTGTGTAATAAACGTAAGCACACACATATTGTACTGACACTAAATTGAATGTAACAATGTGCACCATAATGGAAGTATTGTCCTCTCGAAAGTTCCCTGCTTCCTGACCTCACTCCGTCACAAATTAATCAGTTGATGAGAATGCTCCAGTTGGGTGAAACAGTGCATGCTTCACCTCAACTTGCCCCCATCCACAATGCCCTGTTAAACCCACTGACTGGCTCCTGACTTTTTCAGGGTTATATAAGGTGCTGCCTTCCTGAGCAAGTACGGTTCGCATTATCCTGTGGATCACAGAATAGGAAACGTGGGATTAGATGAACAATTTCCTTGCGTGAAACTCCATCTGGTGAGAAGAAGGTTTGAACTACTGGGGGAGAGTGATCATTTCTTACAAAGGGTCAGCCAAATGTCGAACCTGCACAGACCAGTAACATCACTCAGAGCACCTGCATTTGTGGAAAGACACAAACAATGCAACCATTACTTAGTGGTGTCCCGTCTGATCACTAAGCTGGCAAATAATCACCAGAAAATCATGATATGTGGAGGTGATTATTCGGTTCTGGAATGTTGTATTTTATGAATCAGTTTAAAAGAAGAAATGATGGTTCACAAATATTGCTTTTGGCAGTCTCAAGAGTTACAGTTTTGTGCAGTCTGATAACAAACAGTGAATAAGTTGAGAACTCCGAGTTATACACTGTTCCTGGTGTTATATACCAGGCTAGATATTCTTTACCTTAATGCAGGGTCTATTATAGGTCAGACAGATGTGATAACAGAATAGATTCACATGTGCAACTGTGATATTTTTGCCATCAGAAACATGAGTGAAGGAGATTAGGATTGGCAGCTCAATATTCCTTGGTATTAGAACGATAGTCCATATTTGGTACTGGAAAATCACAGCAGATCAGGCAGCATCCGAGTAGCAAGAGAATCAACATTTCTTGAACAAGCCCTTCATCAGATTCATTCCTGATGAAGGGCTGACGTCCGAAATGTCAATTCTCATGCTGCTCGGTTGTTCCCTTACCTGATCTGCTTTTCCAGCAACACACTCTCTTCTTCGATGTCCAGCATCTGCAGTCCTCACTTGTTCGTATAGAGTTCAGACAGACAGGCAGGAGACAATGTCGTTTTTCGTAATTAAGGAGTCAGTTACTGTAGTAAACAAGGATGATATCATGGAAGGGCTTTCAACTGAGGCTTCGTGGTTAGAGTTTGGAATAAAACCAGTGACAGATATATTGGGAGGTGCATACAATAGACCCCAGTTCAATGAAAGAACAGGATCAGATTTGTAGCCAATCACTGTCGTGTGCCCAATTAATAAGTCGTACATTCTACACAGGGGTTTCAAATTACAACACTTAATAGAGTAGGCATGTGATTTAAAGAGGTCACAAATATGTTAAAATGTATTCTTGACAGCATTTTATTTCGACAAGAAGAATAAACAACAAGAAACCGTACCGTTCAGGGCCTCCTTGTGGGGATTCAAGCCAGGCAGGCGTTCCAGGCGGGATTGGCAGAGCATTAGAGGTCCAGTGAACATAACATCATACCATTAATTTTGTGAAGGAAAAGACAAAATATCTTCAAACTAAAAAGTTTTTGTATTACCTTCAGATAATTTATTTAAAAAGAAGACAGGTCATGCCCAAAGCCTTCTGAGTACAGTTAGTTCTTGGTAAAGCTGAAGGAAAACCGTGTGTTGTGAGCTGTGGGAGGGGAGCTCGTGATCAAAATGGAATGGATGAGCATATGGGCCCAACATGTTACAAGATGTGAGCAAATTCAGTAAAATAGGCTCAGAGAACGTTCAAAATGTAAAATATTCATAAAGCAAGAATAACGTAAAGAGAATCTTCATGCAGCTTCAAAGGGATCAGATCAATCGAATCCCTCGAACAGTGCAGAAAGTGCAGCGCTGAACGGAAGAAATTCAGCAGAAGATCAAAAAGGGGGCGTGATGCAGCATTAGTGAGTAAGATTTAGCCGCAATTGGCCGAAGACATTCTATCTGTAAACCAACGGGAAGAGGTTAACAAGGGAAAGAAAGGCAACTATTATATGGAGACAATCTGTGCACGAAGCCACAGAATATGTCAAACGCATTTTTTTTTCGTATCGGTATTCAGTTTGGATAAACATTTACTGGATTCAGTTCGAATGACCGTGTGAATGTTGAGCACATTTGTAGAGAGAATAAGGAAGAATTGGAGGTTTTGTCAGAAAAAAGAGCGGACAAATGCCCAGATATGGATGATTTGTATCGTAAACCGATGTGGGAGATGATGTGAACAAATTACAGGTTGTGAACCTTTGTTTCTTATTTTGGTTTTGGACAAAGAGCTGGTGCCATAATGCAGCACGCCATCTAATGTAGGTTCAGGAAAGACTGTTAGAAATAAACGAGGGAATTAAAGACTACCAAGTCCCACATCAGTGAAAGTGAAACATTCGTACAACATTTTGGAAGCTTTTGATCTTGAACCATTTTGTATCAAAAAGGTTGAGAGACATATTCTTAAGCCGTCAGTGAATCAAATGTGACGGGGAAAATGCAGGAACGCGGAGTTGCGGATGATCAGAACGAACATGGCTGAACTGAAAGGCAGAGCACATTCGGTGAGCTGGTGGGCAAACTGTTGTTCTTATGCCTTACGATATCAAGTTGACTATTGTTCCCTTGTTCGTAGGAACAACAACCAATCTCCCATTGAAGTCACACAGAGTTCGGAATGGAACTGACTGCTTCAAACAATTTATTTATGCTGCACTGAGAGCCAGAATTATGTAAGAAACTAGTATCCAATCAATATTTTGTAACTTGAAATGAAATTTATTCTCTTTCTTTGAAACACCAGAGACCACAGGTCAAGTTTGTCATGGCCCTTTTTGATAGCATTGTCCTTGGAAGAATTCGATTGAACCTTCCTTATCATCACTCTGTAGCAATAATTTATTTCGTGAGATAAAGAGTCAAGACACACTCCTCCAAGTGCAGTCTGGCCAAGCTCCTGGTCAACTGGAGCAAGAAAGCTTATCATTCCAGTGGCTTTCCAAATAGCTTGCTGCACCTCTATGTTAGACGTCAGCAGCTTAAAGACAAGGACAGCGTATGTTTTATATACGTCACTGCTTTCCAACATTGTGTGATTGAAGAAATACGCTGTACATCAATTTCGTGCCAATGCAGAGGTCTGTTCAATCTTCAGGGAGGTGTCCATGAGTTGCAGTGGATAACTCATGCAGTCTGCAACCTCACGGCCTGGCATCCGTCCCACGCTACAGCAAAGAATCAAGCCAAGGTCCACTCTCATTCAATGAAGAACACAGACAGTCATGTCAGGAGCCGCACCAGCCAGAGCTAGACATGTGGGGCCAACCTGGAGAAAATCCTATCCCTCAAAACAGAAAAACTTGCATGCGAAATTGCATAAGCAGCAGGTAATGGGCAGATTTCATTGATCCCACAATCAAGTGTTCAGACCCACCTCTGCGTTCCAGCATCATGCAGTAATAAAAGATAGTGGACAACGAAAGAGGCCATTGGAGGAGGACGCTTCTACTGTGCAACAATGAAATCCCCAATCATAGAGAGCACAGCACATCAGGGGGAAAAGAAATTTGCTGCATTTGTAACAACCTTCAGCCATAAGGGCTGAGCAGATGATCCATATCAGCCTGGTTCAGTGCGCCCCAACATCACAGACACGAATCTTGAGACAATGCGATTCATTCCACACGATGTCAAGAAATGTTTGGAAATACTGGAAGCTGTGATTTAGCTCCAGTGATTTCCACATCTCGAGCCAAGCTGTCCCATTCCAGCAAGCCCACATACATCCGCCAACAATGTGGTGAGTGTCTTCAGTACGTCCTGGAAACAAAACGTAGGATACTTGCTTTGCAGCCAGTTACTGACACATCAGAGTGCGGTCTACCATGTAAATGTGAAGGAAGATGTCAGCAATAATGTGCTCAATCAGCCCTAACCTGCTCAGTGATGTTCAGTTAGTGTCCCGTGAGGCTCACTCAGATCCTAATCCAATTGCAAGCTTCGTTCAAAATAGTGGAAATTCGAAGGGACAGTGAGGCTAATTAATCTTAACAACAAGGCACCATTGTACAGTGTGTGAGAATAGGAAACACTCTGCTGGTTGGAGTAATCACGAGTAAATAACAAGGTTGTTGTTTGTGTCAGTGAATTGAACTCAACGGCATCGCCAGCCATTCAGCAACAAAGAGGCTCAAACAAGTTCAGATGCTGCATTGATCCTCTCTCCATCATATGGTCAGACGTGGGAATGCTAACTGATTATACCATTCCCCAGATACTGAAAACGTTCATTTCAAATGCAACACGACCTGGAAAAATTCAGGTTTACTCTCAAAAATAGCAAATAATATTCATGCCAAACAAATTCTGGACAAATACAATAATGAAGAATTAAACTGTCCTTTGTTGATTTTTAATAATACGATCACCACTGAGACTCCAGCACGGTGTTTGTCAGCAATTTATGTGTTATCACTGACAAGAAATTTCCCTCTAGTACACACATAAATACAACTGTCTTCAAGAAGAGAACAAACGCTACGGATTCTGCAGTGAGTAACTCACCTACTAACAGCCGTAAACTTGTCCCCAAAGACGATGAAGGATTATGTACCTGAATAACATGGGATAAACCCAGTATATTTTAATGCTATCACTTTCACAAGCTTCTATCTCCTCCACCACTGAAGCTGAATAGTTGCAGTGCATACCACGCACAAAATGAATTGCATCAGTTCCTATTTGTCAGGACATTCCAAACCCACGGCAATCGACAAGAACAAAGAAAACAGATACATGGGAAAATCATATCACCAAGCTCCGTCTTTCTTCAGGTCAGATGTGATGAAGTCCGCTCATAATTTTACAATCCCAGCTCATAAGATCACAACGTCAGTCCATGCCCAAATGTAGCAAGACTTGGCCAACAGCCATGCATGGGCAGACAAATGGCAAGAAATATTTGTATCTTACAAATACTAGACAATGACCATCATAAGCTATGTCACCAGCGCTGTTTGACGTTCAATGATAATCACTTTGCTGAATCCATTGGCAGTAATATCCTCAGGTTTATCGAAGACCATATTGCTACTCTGGGTAGAACATCAGTTCAGACGCTAGGAATCCTGCAGCTAGTAACTTTTCTCCCGTCTGTCCATAGCCTGTCCACTACCTCTGAGTCTTAAGTCATGAATATGATGCAATAATATCCACTTGTCTGAATGAGTGCAGCTCCAACAGCACTCAAAAAGCATAACATAATCAGAGAACAAACAGCCCATTTGATTGGTCCCTATCCACAATGACTCACTTCGTTCTCCACCGACACTCAACAGCAGGTGTGAGTACAATGACACAGCATCTTCCACACACTTGATCATTGCCATCTGGAAGGAAAAGGGCAGCATCTGGGGAGGAGTGATCCGAATTCATTTGGTTCTAACATAAGTCTTGTCAAGGACAAAGGTAGATGAAAAGTTGGTAATTTAATATGACTCGGTTTAACTTTAATAAGTTGAGAAGAGATGTCATTCAAGTAAATAGGAAACAATAACGAGAAGATAAATCAGAATCAGATCAGGTATTCTCAGGGGAAATTAAAGTGGCTCTGAGAAAGCGTGTTCTCAAAAGTTAAACGGGCCAGGCTGCGAAATCCAGAGTTCCCAGGAGCTCTACGAGCTTACAGACACAAATGGTACATCAATGTCAGATAGTGGGACATCCGTATTACAGAGGAGTGTCGAATGTGAAGGAGCGAGATCCAAAAGGATGTTAGAAAGCAAACAGTGAATGAGCAACTATGCTGCCAAGAAGTATCAAGCAATCTTTAGCAGATTATTTTTCAATAAAGAGCACGAAAATAAGTAAAGTACGGAAAACCAAATACAAAAACAGAAACGACAAGTAAATGTAAAAGGTTTGGATATGGTTCTGAACTTGAATTGAAGACTAAAGGAGACTCAACAATTAGGGCTATCGTTATGAATCTGGAATAATTGTCTGAGAAGCTAACCCGATCTTTCTCAATGATACTGCATTGAGCAATATATGATCTGGTCATCTTGGCAGGTTGGGAAGGATGGCAAGCTTTGGGAATCTTTGCTGACAATTGTGAGCTCAGTCAAAAAGAAAAATGAGGCATATTTAAGATTTTGGAACCTGATGACTGCCAGAGACCTTAAAAAAATAAAAATAAACAGAATAAAAACGTGTGCAAAGAGTTAGGAGAGCTAAACGGCATCGTGAAATGTCTTTGGTCAACAAGATTAAGGACAATCCCAAATCAGTATATCAGGATTATGCGAGTTGGTAGGGAAAGAGTGGGTCGACTCAAGACCAAACGGGAGAATTAATGCATAGAGCTGGAGGAAGCGGGTGAGATCCTTAAAGTTTAAGGGATGCCTGCAGAAGATGCTGGTGTTTAAGGGCGCTCAGTGCAGGAAAAGTACAATATAAGGGAAAATTGGCAGTACTGGATGCTCACAGACACACGGTGAGTTGTAGTGGTTTGAAGATGTGACACAGACGAGGAAGGTAGTACGTCTCTGAAATATTTTACTCGTCATTGAACTCGTCGAGCCACTGCAATCCTTTAGGTTTTAGTGAGGGGAAAATATGCTGTAATTCGCTGTGGTGTCTAAGGGGGACAGAGAAACTGCAGAAGCTTACAGAGCTCGGAAGGTTTGGAGGGATCGGAACAATTACAGAGAAACTGAATTTTTAGAAACAGTAACAGGGAGCACGGATGGAAAGTTTCAGAGTTACAGAGAGATATGGTTTGTGCAACGGGGGAGTTTTATGGGGTGGAGGCGCAAACAGACATTATGGTCGGCCTGCTGTTGCAACTGAAGAGGTTTACAGATTGTAGGAAAACCTGATGGTGGCTGAGAGTCAGTGCACAACAGAGTTTGTAGGGATTGCAGTAGGCCAGACAGAAGGGGAGTAATATGGGGGTTGGAAGTATGGACAGACACAGCAAGTGTTGCAATGATCGGAGGAGTTTACAGATTGAAGGAGGGCGACAGCGACTGGTGTCGCTTGCAAAGACAGGAAGAGCAGAAAATCTAAAAATGGTGAATCAGACAACGAAGTGTGAAGAGCACGAAAAGTAAAGAGAGATAGAGAAGATTAGGAAGATTTGTCAGTGTGTGGGATAAGGTTACAAAGACGTTGGGTTTTCGGGATTGGAGAAGCACGCAAAGGCAGTGACGCTGTTGGATATGATGCTACAGAGATAGAGAGTGTTCCAGCTACAGAAGGAAGTTACAAAGACAGGGGGCGTTTTGGGCTGATGTTTGAAACAGAATGGGACGGTTGTTGTGACTGGAGGACTGATCAGGAGTAATCTGTGTCCGTAAAAGTTCCATTGTGGGGAGATTTTGTTGGTTAAACAGATAGGGAGGGTGGTGAAGACTGAAGGAATTCATGGAGACAGAGTGTTACATAAAAATGCATGTATCGGCCATTCAGTTCCACTAGCCTGCCCACTGTCCAATACAATCACGAAAAATCATCGAACTCGTTACACTGTTCCTGTATTCACCACATTCCTTTTGACATTGTCATGACCGGAGAAAGTTCAATAAGAAGCAGGGTTCGAATGTTTGGAAGAAAGCATAGTGATAGGGAGGGTTGGAGTGACTGGAGAAGATTACCAAGATTGGCAGGTTGGTGTTAGCAGGTGACATAGATAGGGAGGGTTGGCCTATCTGGAGGAGGGGACAACGACAAGGAGGTTCGCGTGACTGGAGGAGGTGACAGCGATAGGGAGGGTTGGAGTGTCTGCAGGAGGTGAAAGTTATCGTGAGGTGTGGAGTGACTGGACGAGGTTACACAGATAGGGAGGGCTGTGGAGTTCAGTCAAGGTGAAAGATATAGGTAGGGTTGCTCACACAGAAGAGTATGAAGATGTGAGGGGCAAGTTTTTTGCACAGAGCATGGAAGGAGTCTGAGGAATGTTGTCAGGGATGGTGGTGGACACTGTCACGACGTGGAATTCTAGATGGCTTTTAGACGTGCACGTGACTACACGAAGTATGGCGGGAATAGAACATGGGCACGCAGAAGGGATGAGTAAAATTTGGCGTCATACTCAGCAGACATCGTGGGCCAGTTCCTGTGCTGTTGTTTTTTTCATGTTCTACGTAAGTCTTTTACAATTATCTATTAAGGAAGGGCCTGGACCTGCAAAAGCGTCTGGCCACTCAGTGATGAAAGAGAAAAAACGAACTGGGTGCGAGCACGTAAGAACATGGAAAAAAGTAGTGCAAGTAAGAGGGAGCACGACTGGTAAAGGCAATCGGGACCATAGTAGAGTCCGAGTGATGAATGTGAAGAAGGCCCACGTAAATTAGTGGAATAGGTTAGCAGCACATAAATTAGGGAGCTGCCGTGATGAAACTATCAATTGAACAAGACTGACGAAATAATGAAACACGAACACATCAGGTTAAAATATTCATTATTAGAGGAAGCACTGGTTGGACAGTGGCAAAGAGATAATCGTGGAGGACAGTGATGAAACCGAACAATGGATGTACATGGATTCAGATCCACAGGAAAGGGATCATATCAGAGCGTGACCCATGAACCACAGCAATGCAAGTTGGGTATTGAAATATCGATGAATGCGAAATAATATTCACCGCTGAAACAGTTCCATCATACTTCAATGTAAACTCTCCTGCTGGACTTTGTAGCTCATAGGATAGCACAGAACTGGAATCAGAGAAACACTTCAGTTTACTATGTTTCGATTCTTTGTAAATTGAGTTGACAAAATAAGTGTGTTCAGAGATACTCAAAAGAAACTGACATATCTCGTTGTTTTCGTGGTCAACATCCACCTGCTGAAGGTGTTTCCAAAATACATCACAATCAGTTCAGGATTTAAATTTACACAATGATTTGAGTGATCAAGTATTTTAATGACAAGGTTATATTGCAGAGAGGGTTTGAGAGATTTAATGGATGCATCGAATTGTAAGGTGTCTTTACATACGCCAATTTTGATCTTTCAAATTTAATTTGCATCGCAGAAGCTTGTAATGCAGGAAAAAGAAAAGTATTAAGGAATAGAAATAATTGCCTGTCAAAATTGAATTAAATGGCGGGAAACTGCACAGCATTCCCGCAGTGTCCACTGTACTCATCGTGGAGAGGGAGGTGAATTCGCAGTTTTGCTTTCATCTCCGTGGTAAATGGGGAGAGACATTCTTTCCGTGACGGTAAGGCTTCAGGACCGAGAGGGAGGGATGGAGTCAATATCCTTTATAAACCTTTATAAACTGACATGAATGCACTTGGAAAATAGATTGTGGAAAAATGTTTTGCAACTTCAAGTTGAACTGCCACCTTCTTGCCCACGGATCTGGCCGCACGCGTGGGCAGAACCGTGACGACATAGTATTGGGCGGAGCTTGAGGACGCTTCATGAAGCTATCGAAAATCTGAGACTAAAACCGGAGTGCTCCAGGAAGTCAGCAGGTCTGGCATTATACGTGGATAGAGAAACAATTAACACTATCAGCCCAGTGTGCATCTTCTTCAGAAATCATTGCCGGTGTTGTGCAGTGTCTGTGCGACCCCTTTTGTAGCTGCTTCGCCCACAGGTGATATTTATGACAAAAAGCAGCCTCCTTGAAAGCTTGGATTTTTCTGCATGAAGCTTTTTTAATCAAACTCTTCAGACGTGTTATCTCACACTCATGAAGCACGTTGGGCTTGGGAATCCAAGCGTTCTCAGTCACAGTGGAATTCTTCAGGGTCACGTCCTTGAGCCAAATTGCTTCAGCTGCTTTGTCAATGAATTTCCCTTCTGAAGTGTGGTTCTAAGTTGACGATTGTACAATATTCTGCATGGTTTTCATGTGCTCAGATGTGGATTTACCACACATCCACGTGTTCACGCTGTAAGTTTGCTCGCTGAGTGGGCTACTTTGTTCATACTGCGAACAAATTTACAACGTGACACTCAACCTGGGCTAAGACCCTGCTTAAAATCTCAACCATATATTTCAAAGCGTGTGCAGCACCTAAAATTCCCATAAACATCAAGTAACAGTCATATCACATCGCTGCCTGGCAATGACCATCTTCCACAAAAGAAAATCTAATTATCCCTTTTTAACATTCAACAGGAATATCATTGCTGAATCCTCCATGCGCAACATTTTGGTCGTGTACTGTTGACTGGAAATTGAAAAGGACTAAATATATAAGATCAGAGCAAATGCTTAATATCTAACAATGCTCAACTAACGTTATGACTGCCCACCATTTACAAGACATAAGCTATATGTGATATGAAATCCTCTCCACTTGCATGGTTGAATGCTACTTCAACAACAACAGTAACGTGTCAACATCTGGGACAAAACACCACCTTTGATTGCCAACCACTTTCCCGAATCACATACCTCCCCATTGGTGTCCAGTAACAGCGAAGTGTATCATATCTTGTGTAACATTATTCTGGTTGGGGAGTTTCTGGTATCCATCAGTTAGCTTAGTACGTCTCCGATCCAGATTTGCACCTCAGGACGTACAATGCCTCATAGACGCTGAGGGAAACAAAAAAAAAACAGCTTTTAACAGTGCCTTTTGCATCATTCATTATGATTGGATAATTTGCTGGTGAGGTAGTGTGTAATAAAGCACAGATGTCGTTCTGAAATTGGAATTGTTTGTTTTGGGGCTGTACGCTGTTAGGACAGCGATAATATTTGTATCTCATTTGAGTAATAGATGGATAGAATTGAAGATGAATGAGTCTAAATTAAACATGAGATGATGATCCAATAGAGACACCCAATTCATCACAACATGAAGGAACATGTTTCCGTGGAAGGTCTGTGGGAAAAGCTTTCAAACCCCACCATGAGTGGTAAAGCGTTAACACACACACACACGCACACACACACACAACAAGCACACAAGTGGAAGAGTTCCAATGAACTGACTGCAAAAATTATTTAACATTATCCAGTTAACATTCCAAAGAAAAATCTATGGACAGACAAATCATATCTGTGTTGTGTTTATGGGTAAATATTCAACAGATCAATCAACTTGGAGGTATGTGGGGAGATCGGCATCATGAAATGACTGGATTTTGGGAAGATTTACAAATACCCAGGCCAGCTGGACGCTCATCAAGAGAGACATTCTAGGGAGGGACTTTTTACATGGTTCGTTTGTGCGAAGGGAGTTACTTTGTCATCCAGCTTCCTGTAACACCAGTGGGTTTACATAACAAGAGACTTTTCCTCTGAATGAGGGAAAAAGAAACAAATTGTAATACCTGTAAAGGTCTTAAATTCAAAGCTCTTAATTCAACATCATCCTCTTCACATGGGGAGGAGTCATTCCGATGTTCCATGTGCGGGAAGGTGTTCACCTGGGTATCCAACCTAATGTCACACAAACATGTTCATCATCGGGAGAGAAGCTTTGTCAACTCTGTTTGGAAAGGGATAACATTCACCGTAACGCCTAATGTTACCCAGGTAAAAAACAATGACTGCAGATGCTGGAAACCAGATTCTGGATTAGTGGTGCTGGAAGATCACAGCAGTTCAGGCAGCATCCAAGTAGCTTCGAAATCGACGTTTCGGGCAAAAGCCCTTCATCAGGAATCCTGATGAAGGGCTTTTGCCCGAAACGTCGATTTCGAAGCTACTTGGATGCTGCCTGAACTGCTGTGATCTTCCAGCACCACAAATATCACCCAGTCGAGTTGATAATGGAGAGAGACCATTCGTCTGCTCTGTATATGAGAAGACATTTATTAAATCAGCAACGCTTCGGATACACAAGCGTGGCCGTACAGTAGACAGGCCTGCACAGAGTGAAAAAGAATTAACTTGGTCATCTCCTCTCAGAGAGAACCAGCGTATTCACACGAGAGAGAAAGTTTCACTTGCGCCTTCTGTGGGAAGATATTCATTTGATTCTCCAGTCTCAGGAGATGTGTGCTTATTCACACCAATCAGAGAAATGTTGAACGCTCTGACTTTGAAAACAGCTTTAGGAGTAGAGATGATTTGATGAAATACCAGAAAGCACATGGGAATTAAAATCCCTACAGTTCAGAAACAGGTGCTTCGGCCGAACAAGTCCACACGAAATCTCCAAAGAACACCACGACCAATTGCCCTATCTTAATTTTAACGCGACTAATAACCTATACTACGGGCAATTTAGCATGGGCAATACATCTAAATTGTACATCTTTTGGATTGAGGGAGGAAACTCGAGGACACCCACGCAGACACAGGGAGAATATGCAAACTCCAATCAGACAGATGTCTGAGGGTGGAATCAAACCCGGTTCTTGTTGCTCTGAGGCAGCAGTGCTAAACACTGTGCCACACTGTTGGGAGATGCACTTCACCTGCACATTGTGCACCAAGGGATTCAATCATTCATCTGTACCTGCGACAGGCCAATCAGGTGAAATCAGGTGAAATGGCTGCAATAATGGTTTTCAAAAGAGTCTGATGTTAACCGCATGGATTCAATTCCTGTCCCTGTTTTGCGGTTACTATAAAGGCTCTCCTTTGCAACGTCTTTCCCCAACTTTGATCTCGTGGTCCTCTGGTTAAATCACCGCCAGTCACTTCTTTCTCTATTGAAGGGAGCAGCATCTGTGGTCTGATAATACTATGGTAGCGGTCAAGTTCCCGTGTGGTCGCAGGAGATTTGGTTCTTTTGTTATTTCCTCTCGAACTAAACTGTGTTCATTCTTTTAGCAGGTGTTTACGTCATTGGATATGAATACGCTCTTTAATTGATGTGGTATTTTATTGTTCGTTTATCAATCACATCAAATATACAGCTTTTTTCTGCTGATTTTGATCCAATGAGTGGACACAGATAGATATCCAGTTAGCGCCCTGTTCTTGGGTATTTTCTTCATCGTTGAAGATTGATTTGTATTTTAAAAATATATTTTCGCACAATAAGGATTTCTAAATGTGATTCGCCGCAACTGATGTCCTTGTGAACTGTTATCCCTTTTGTCTGAGTTGCAGGAGCGAAATTGTGCTGATGCACAGTGGGAAATCAGTCCCACAGTGAGAGCAGAAGATTGGTGTGTTATCAGTGTGAACATGTCGATGAGACTTCAGTTCCTGGTAACTTTTAAAACACTTCCCATTCTCTGGCATTTAAACAGTTCCTAGCCACTGTGAACCCGTTGGTGTATCAGGAGGATGGATGATGTAAGTGCATCCTTTCCCAAATTCCGAAAATGTGAATGGCCTCTTGATAATGGGAATTCGCTGCTATGTCAGCAAGTTGCTGCAATCAATTAATATCTTCAAAAACACATGAGATGAATGGTCTCTCCTCTGTGTGAACTCGCTGGTGTCTCAGTGGAATGAATGCGTGAACGAATCCTTTCCCACATTTAGAGCATGTGAACAGCCTGTCTCCAGTGAGTTCGCAGATGTATAGCGAGATCAAATGGCGGCCTGACCCCACTCCCACTGCGAGAATACTTGAATGGTTTCTCATCAGTGTGGACACATTCTTAGAACATCAGTTCCTGAGAACTTTTAACGCGTTTACCATACTCTGGACAATTAAATTCTGTCTCCTCCGTGTGAAACCAGTGGTGTATCAGCAGTGTCGATAATTGAGCAAATCCTTTTCCACACTCACAACAGTTGAATTGACTCCCCCCCAGTGTGATTGCATTGATGGATTTTCAGTGCAGAGGAGTAATTGAATCGTTTCCACGGTTACCACATTTCCACAGTTTATCTCCACCATCCCTCCATTTATGCATAGTCAGAGAAAACTTCTAAAAACACCGAAACAAATATATTTTCATTCTTCGTCGGATGTGAGCATTCCAAAAATTTATAAACCATTCCTAATTTGACTGGACAAAATGGTGAGAAGGTGCCTTCTTGAAAGGCAGTTTCCATGTGGTGTTAATAGACCAAATTTATAAGGGAGTGAATTCCACAGTTATGACCAGTGACAAACGTCAGGAACAGCATGATGGTATCCAGATCAGGATGGTGAGTAGTTTGGCTGGTTTTCCTATCACCTATTTCCGTATTCTGTTTTTTGGATGGATGTAGTTGTGAATTTGAAAGGTACTATTGAAGCAGCTTTGTTGAATTTCTACAGTGAATCATGGGGATGGTACTGGCTGTGTGTCTGAGTGTTTGGTGTTGAAGATTGTGGATGTTTGTCGATGTTCGAAAGACTTTAGAAAACTGATCGCACAGGTAAAGAGACGGCTGGAAAACGGGAATCATTCAGAAATGACATAACAAGAATCCAGATAATATATGTTCCAGTTAGGGTGAAAGGAAAGTCTGTTATAGATAGAGAATGCTGGATGACTAAAGAAATTGAGGGGTTGGTTCAGAAAAAGAAAGAAGCATATGTCAGGTACAGACAGGATAGATCGAGTGAATCCATAGGACGGCACAAAGGCAGGAGGAGTATACTTAAGAGGGCAATCAGAAGGACAAAAAGGGGACATGAGATAACTTTCGCGAGTAGAATTACGGAGAATCCAAAGGTTTATTAGAAATACATGAAGTGCACAAAGGAAGTAGGGACAGAATTGGGCCTCTGAAAAATCAGCAAGGGCAGCCTTTGCATAGAGACGCACAAAATGGGCGAGATACTAAATGACCATTTTGCATCAGTGTTTACTGTGGAATAGGACATTGGAGATAGAGAATGTAGGAAAATAGCTGGTGACATCTTGAGAAAATGTCCATATTACAAAGGAGGAAGGGCTGGATGTCTTGAAACGCAAGAAGGTGGATAAATCGCCAAGACCTTATCACGTAGAGCCGAGGAATTCGCGGGAAACTAGGAAAGTGATTGCTGGGCCTCGTGCTGAGATATTTGTATAATCGATAGTCACAGGTGAGGTGCCAGAAGACTGGAGATTTCCTAACGTGGTGACACTGTTTAAACGGTGTGGTAAGGTCAAACCAGGGAACTGTAGACCACTGTGTCTGACGGCAGGTTGGTGGAGGAAATCACGAAGGACACGATGTACATGTATTTGGAAAGGCAAGGCTTAATTAAGGGTCGTCAAAATGGTGTTTTCCATGGGAAATCATGTCTCACAAACTGGATATTTGAAGAAGGAACAAAGAGGACTGATGAGGGCGGAGCGTCAGATGTGATCTATATGGACTTCAGTAAGGCGTTCGACAAGATTCACCATGAGACACGGGTTGGCATGGTTAGGTCTCACAGAATACAGTGAGAACTAGCCATTTGGATGGAGAACTGGCTCAAAGGTAGAAGGCAGAGGGTGGTAATGGAGGTTTGTTTTTATAAACTGGAGGCCTGTGACCAGTGGAGTGCAACAAGGATCAGTGCTGGATCGTCATTTCTATAAATGGTTTGGATGTGAGCATCAGTGGGATAGTTAGTAAGTTTGCAGATGACCACAAAATTGGACAGCGAAGAAGGTTACCTCAGATTACAACAGAATCTTGATCAGCTGAGACAATGTGCTGAGAAGTCCCAGATGGGGTTTAGTTCTGATAAATGCGAGGTGCTGCATTTTTGGGAAAGCAAATCTTAGCAGGACTTATGCACTTAATGGTAAGGTCCTCAGGAGTGTTGCTGAATAAAGAGACCTTGGAATGTATTGAGATAACTCATTGAAAGTGGAGTAGCAGCTGGATAGGATGGTGAAGACGGCGTTTTGTACGCTTCCTTTATCGGTCAGTGTATTGAGTACCGGAGATGGGAGGTCGAATTGCGGCTGTACAGGATATTGTTTAGACCTCTGTTGAAATATTGTGTATAATTCTGGATTCCTTCCTGTCGGAAAGATGCTGTGAAACTTGAAAGCGTTCAGAAAGTATTTACAAGAATTTTGTCAGGGTTGGAGGTTTTGAGAGGCTGAACAGGCTGGGGCTGTTTTCCCTCCATCATCGGAGGCTGAGGGGTGACCTTTAAGAGATTTACAAAATTTTGCAGGGCATGGATAGGACAAATAGATGAAGTATTTTACTTGCGGTGGGAGCATCCAAAACTAGAGGTTTAGCTTGAGAGGAGAAAGATAGATAAGTGACCTGAGGGGCCTTGTTTACACGCAGAGAGTGTACGTGTATGGAATGAGTTGCCAGAGGAAGTGGTGGAGGCTGGTAACTTTGCAAGATTTCAAGGGTATTTGGATGGATACATGAATAGGCAGAGTTTGGAAAGATATGGGCCGGGTGCTGGCAGGTGGGCCTAGTTTGGGTTGGGTAATCTGGTCAGGCTGGACGGGTTCTGCCAAAGGTTCTGTTTCCCTACTGTACATCTCTGTGACTCTTTGACTGTAAGTAAGGTGTGATTTCTGACGCAGAAAACCATGTTGACTCAAATACTTGCTGTTAAAACCTCATGAAAAGCTTTCCCCTCAGAATCCCCTTCGACAATCTATCTGTCACGAACCTCAGGCTGACATTGCTCTCATTCCCCAGCATTTCCTTGCCAACTTTCTGAAATAATGGCTCAGCATTACCTGTCCTCCAGTCTTACAACACCTCACTCGTGACTGTCGATAATACAAATATTTTAGCACTGGTTCAAGCAATGCCTTCCTTGGTTTCCCACAAGTGTCTGCAATACAATTATTTAAGACTCGAAGACGTATACAATTTTATGTGCTGAAAACCGTCTAACACTACCTTCTCGAAAGTGGATTCTTCTCAAGACATCAGTATTAATTTCACAAAAATCTCTAACTTCTATGCCGTTCTGCACATCTAAAAAAGGAACTGAAATATTCATTTAGTGTCTTAATAATTTGCCGTCGTTCAGCACCTAAAAGGCCTTGTTTATCCTTAAGGAGCATAATGTCTCCATATTTACTCTTTTTACCCGTCCTGCATTTGCACTATCTCCATTTATTCGAACTTCGACCTATTTTGCATTGAAAACTTTTATCACATTTTTTTCCCACCGATCTCCCCAATTTCCCAAGATGAAATGTCAGGACTTCCAAAATTGTGTACAGTGTTGCAGGGTCGGTGCCTCATGCGCATTCATGCAAACCATTTAGTGATAAAGAAAACAATATTGACATTAAACGGGACATATTTACCAAAATCCGTTTCTCTCCATCAAAGTGATGAAGGAAAAGATGTGACCTTATTAATGTAAGCAAGTTGTAATATTCTAAGTTACCTCGATTTGGGAACACTTGCTGACACTTTTGAAAACAATCAGTATGACATAACGCGACAGTAATGAATTCTTTTTTTTTCCATCAGTGTGTACACTCTGCGAGTGAGATTCTATCAATATATGGGATTGCGATGCTAGATTTAAAAATAATCGAAATTGTGCAAATGACAGTGAATGTTGACTGTAATGTATTGACTAATTTGAAATGGAGCAGAATTAATTGTCGATGAAAGTAGATAGAAATCATTGATGAAGTTGTTTGTGAAACAGTGCCAATAGATTTGAAAGAGTTAGTGAAGTTGTTGGTAACTGAGTCCTGAAATCATAAATATTCTTCAACCAAATAGAAAAAGGCTTCTGAGTAGAGGAGAAAACAGTCACCACTCGAAAAGGGAGCAGTGATGGTTTAGTGATATTATAGCTGGACCGTTCATCCAGAGATGAAGCTGGACCGTTCATCCAGAGATGTGCTGAGCACCGAGAATTAGAATTCCGCCTTAAAATGAAATCGGACTTCAACAATCTAAAATTCAGAGTCTCATTATGCCCATGAATTCATTTTTGATTCTCGGAAGGAAAAACAGGTCTGGTTGATAAATAGCGTTTAGTGAGGATACTGCAATCCTTACCCGCTCTGTCCTTTACGTGACGCCAGACCCATAATAATGAAGTTGAATCTTAACGCGTCTCGGGGTAATTAGGGATCAGCCATAAATTACAATCTGTGAAGCCACAGCCTCATCTGTTGAATTAATGAAAAAAATCTCTGAAGGGTGCGAACTGACAATTTCATTAGGTTAAAAGTTATCTTGATGTGATCTGAAACACACAATGCTGAAATAAGACGAGAAGAGATATTTTTCATCCTCGTTTGAAATCAGAGAGACAGAGAGTAATAGAGATGTACAGCATGGAAACAGACCCTTCGGTCCAACCTGTGCATGTAGATCAGAAATCCCAACCCAATCTAGTCCCACCTGCCAGCACCCGGCCCATATCTCTCCAAAACTTCCTATTCATATCCCCATCCAAATGCCTCTTAAATGTTACAATTTACCAGCCTCCACCACATCAAGAGTTCAGAAAAGATTTACAAGGATGTTGACAGGGTTGGAGGATCTGAGCTACAGGGACAGGCTGAACAGCCTGGGGCTGTTTTCCCTTGATATCAATTTCGTTTGAGTCAAAAACATGCAGATTTAATCTGCGTACATTAATGAAAGAAGAGTGGTAAAATGGAAAGGTGTGGTGGTGCAGTGATCAGTATTGCTGCCTGGTTTAGCTCTCGCTTCAGGATTGGTATATCATGAACAGGTGATTTTTTTTTCCCAATCGGAGGGGATTCCAAAATCCGAGCGCCTGGTTTTGAGATGAGCTGGGAAATCTTTAAAGGGACCGAAGGGAAAACACTTACAAGCAGATTTTTGTCCATCTATGGAATGACCTGCAGGAACACGTAATAGTGGCTGGTTTAATTATTCATTTTATACGTCATCTGGATAAGTACATGAAGAAGAAAAGTTGAGAAACTTTGAGACAGTGAAATGTGGGTCGATTAATTTAGCATGTCTAGTGTACAAGTACGAAGTCCTCCAACGGGATATTTGACATGTTTAACACTCTGATGGTGACCATATCGCACTCCAGGATTAAAGACGATGAATGCTCACTGCACGTGCAAATGACAGATAGTAACAGCAGCGGATGGTTATAATCTTTCATCACATTGGATTTTCAAAACTGGCAGAATATCATATTACAACATGTGACTGCACATATGGATCAACTTTAATGGACTTCGATGTACTGCATTGTGATCGGTTCATCTGTGGTCAAGTAAAGTTGGGACTGAAGCGCTTGCAAAGATGTGATAAAAGAGAGGGTGAGACGATTGTCAAGAAAACTATTAATATTGACTTCTTGTCAACAGCGAAACACTGCAACTGTTGGACTGATAGTATCGCTTCCTCATCAAAGGAACTCTTGATTTCCTTACTCTCTCTTTTTTACCTAATTTGAGAGATTGTTACTTGCCTGCACTCGAACCATCTCCTCCTCCAAATCAAAACGGAGCCGAGTGCAGATGGAATTAATGATGAACACTCACGCAGTCTTATATTTACCAGTAAACAAACTAATACCAACATGATGACTGAAAAAGCAGGAAATGAATTATGTAGAAGTTCAGGAAGTTTGTGAAGTGGAGAGAGTTGGAGGTGTCAGTTTGTATTTTGTTGTGGGGACGATGGGAGATTTAACAGAGTTATATTAATGGAGAACCTCCCATGTCACAATCATAAGAAGTAGACTCCAAACAACACCGCGAGCCTGTTTCTTTCAGTTGCATGTAATATTTCATTCAACAATGTTAGTTCAAATCCAGTGTTATCTTCTTTGGTGGACATAATTGTCACGAGTACATTTGTGAAATGACATTAACAATATCAAGGATGCATCAACTTTCTTGATTCCGGGTAGCTTTGTCATTGGTACAAATACGGAGATCCTTATTTTACTGAAGGCATGCATCAATCAGAATCCTTCAGCTCTTACAGACAAAATCTTACTCTGACAAAAAAAAAGTACAAAGTTTCTATTCAGGCCAAATTGAATTATTACTGAGTATTTGCATTGGGTGCCCTTCCTGGTGAAATATTTTTTAAAAGTCAGTTGTGAACTGGTATTAAACGTTTTCTTGTTCACTCTTCATATTGGACGTTAGTGAATTATTAATGCAACAAACACAAAAATTCTGTTTCTGTAATGTCCACATCACTCTTTGAACATGATGTTATTTTTACATTTTAAAACACCTGGACCAACGATAAACAGAATGTGGCGACCATTTTGTCTATCATGTCTCCTGTATCTTATTCATTTTATTGAATATGTGGATCAGTCGCTCATTTTGATAGTTACACGGAGTGGACTCCTACATTTTCACTAGTTACCTTCTTTCAAGTAACTGGAATATCAATTGTCTGCTCCATCTCTCTGACAGAGAATGTGATGATAATCCTGAATTTGACAAAAGGAAACTGTGGCCCTTCCAAGTGTATCTCTGTTTCTTTGGTGGAAATGACAATCGCGGATCTACTGTTCATTGTTATCAAATCTGTGATGTATCATAACTTCATTTATCATTTTCCAAAATCGTTCTTGCCCTACACATCGGTGTGCACGGTCATTTAATATGTGATTGCTGACTCAGTCGATTTATCTGTTTGGAGCTTTTTGTCATTCGCACTTGTCAAGCTGACTGTTTTGAAACGTGTTTAAACTTTTTTTATTAATCGGAATTTGGATATTTGTTAGAGGAACAGTATTGTAGAGGGGTAAGTAAAAGATAGAGTTGGAGAAATGAATTGTAAATATTACTTAGTTAATTGTTATTCGCTGGATTTTTGAAGAAGTTGTTAGTTTTTACTTTAAACATTAACGCTTGCGGTCGTTTTCTGCCTCTCGAACATTCGCAGATGACAGCACGGAGGTGGGTCTTTTCTGTGTTGCTCGTTTATCAGAGCAAAGGGGTTTACGCGTGTCGTAAGATTTCAGATGCGTCGTCGGGGATTTGGAAAGCTTGAGTCTTGGATTCGTTGTTTGACAAGAATTAGACATTGTCTCTTTCCTCACCTGCCAGTCTCTCTCTTCCTCTGCCACTCTGCCTCTTTCTCACGCTTTCTCTCTTATCCTACCACACACATTCTCTCCTCCTCTTATTCCACATTGTTTCGATGCCTCTCCTCAACTGCCCCACTCTATCACTGTCTCTCTTCTCCCCCACACTGTCACTCTCGCTCTTTCCTCACTGTCAATCACTCCCACGATCTCCCTCTTCTCCCCTGCTGTGCTCTCTCTCTGTTCGACCCTGCATAACTCTCTCCCTGCTCCCTGTCTCTCAACCACTGCCATACTCTCACTCTCTCTCCACCCCTGCTACACGCAGTCTCTCTCTCTCCCTGCCAAACTCTTTTTTTCTCTCCTCCCCTGCTGAACACAGTATGTTATTTTTTTTTTTCAAGTCAACGTTGACACCATTGAATTGCCGAGCAGATACAGGTTGAATGTAAGATTCATCAGGTCAGATGTGTTTTCTTTGAAAAGGTCAACGCTTCACAAAATGGTGGCTTGAATGAAGCAGTCGTGATGATTAGCTTTACTGATTGTTCTTCTTGATACCATGATCGTTGTTGCTCATTTACGTGTTACCATCACCTTCCTCATAAGTGTATAAGCTAAACTCCACCACGGGGGCCAGTGATGCAATGCCTGGCTACGACATGGGAGATTATAGGTTCGTCTCCTACCTGGCTTGAGAGCAGAATTGATTTGATGACAGTTGCAAACTAATTGTACTTATTATTCATAAGCCAAAATGAGTATTGAGTTCCAAGTTGCCAGCAACGTGAATCCCTTCAGTCAATTACCTTTTCAGAAACAACGGCTTGATCATCCTCATCCCATTTTCCATCACAGAAATTTGAATACTTCTGAAGGATTTTTGAGTATCTGCCTTGCAAACCCTTCCAAACAGTGCGTTCCAGATTAATGGACCATTTGACTGATAAAGATTTTTTTTTAGATTAGATTAGATTACTTACAGTGTGGAAACAGGCCCTTCGGCCCATCAAGTCCACACCGCCCCGCCGAAGCGCAACCCACCCATATACCTACATTTACCCCTTACCTAACACTACAGGCAATTTAGCATGTCCAATTCACCTGACGTGCACATCTTTGGACTGTGGGAGGAAACCGGAGCACCCGGAGGAAACCCACGCAGACACGGGGAGAACGGGCAAACTCCACACAGTCAGTCGCCTGAGGCGGGAATTGAACCCGGGTCTCTGACGCTGTGAGGCAGGAGTGCTAACCATTGTGCCACCGTGCCGCCCACTGCATCTCTGCTGAAACCTTTCTATCACTTACATTAAATTTGGGCTCCCTGGTGATTGATCAAGAAGATACGTTTCCTTCAGACTGTCCTACCGATTTCACTCATTATTTTGTATGTCTCAATCTTATCTCCTCACAATCTCGTCTGCTCAAAGAAAAAGTACCCCAGTATGTCAAATCTCTCCTTGTAAAAGAATCACTTCGACCAGATAATATCCTGGCAAATTTATTTCGAATTTTTTCTAGTGCGATCACATCACTGCCAAAATGTCAGTTACGGAACTGCACACAAATACTCGAGCTACAACCGAATGATCAAATAAAATACATGCCCCAGAAAGCCATAGAAACTGGTATTTTGCAATGCAGTATTTTTTTGACAATTCTGCTCTATGTCTTTTTCCTGAGACTGATGCTCCAATAATGTGTTGTGTCAGTCAGTTAAATATGTAAAATGTTGACTGATCTCACATCCTGGCATCCAAACGGATGGTTCGAAAGTAGCGGTGGTGGTATTAGGGCACGTTCACTGAACAACAGTGACTGGAGCAGTACAGATTAGACAGTTTAATGCAATGAATGCGTTGAGCTCGTAAAATTGAATGAATGAGAGAAGCTCTACTCGTTGAATGAACACGGGCAGTTTCTTTCATTCAATGAATGGGTGCAGTTTGGTTCATTAAATGTCTGTGTTTTTTATAATTCATTGGATCAATGCATAACATTTGATCTATTGAATAGATGACAGTAATTTGTTTCCATGAATGAATGAATTCAGTTTGATTCTCTTAATGAATGAGGTTAGCTTGAGGCATGGAATACTTGCAGTTAATTTCATGGAATTATTGTGTGCTGTTTGCTTCATTGAATGAATGACAACTCAGTGTTTAATAGAGTGAGTGCGTTAAGCTCGTAACATTGAATGAATGAGGAAAGCTCTACTCATTGAATCAACACTGGCAGTTTGTTTCGTTGAATGAATGAAGGCAGTTTGATTCATAAATGTCTTTTTAAGCTTCATTCATTGAATCAATGCATAACATTTGGATGATTGAATTAATGACTGTAGTTTGTTTGTAATTAATGAATGAATGCAGTTTGATTCGATGAATGAATGGGGTAAGCTTGAGGCATGGGATGAATGTGAGGAGCTACACTTATTGACCTAACATGTGCAGTTAGTTTCATGGAATGAATGAGTGCAGGTCGTTTCCTTGAATGAAGGAGTGCAGTATGCTGAAACAATGAATTGAATGAATGCGTGAAATTCGTGATATAGAATTTTTTGAGAGAAGCTGTACTCAATGAATGAACACGGGTAGTTTGTGTCATTGAACGAATGAGTGCAGTTTGATACATTACATGGCTAAGTTTAGTTTGATTCATTTAATCAACGCATAACATTTGAATTATTGAATGAATGTCTGTAGTTTGTTTCAAGGAATGACTGAACTCAGTTTGGTTGCCTCAATGAATGAGGTAAGGTTAAGACATGGAATGAACGAGAGAAGCTCCACTCATTGACTTAACACGTGCAGTAAGTTTCATGGAATGATATGCGCTGTTTGCGTCATTGAATGAATGATTACACCGTGTTTAATAGAGTCAATGCGTTAAGCTCGTAACATTGAATGAGAGAAGCTCTACACATTGAATTAACACGGGCAGGTAGTATCATTGAATGAATGAGTACAGTTTGATACATTAAATGTCTGAGTTTAGATAGATTCATTGAAACAACCCATAACATTTGATTTATTAAATGAATAACTATACTTTGTTTCAATGCATGAGTGAATGCAGTTTGATTCACTGAATGCGGGTGTTTAGTTTGTTTCATTGAATCAATGCATAACATTTGGATTATTGATGAATGACTGTAGATTGTTGTCGTGAATGAATGAATGCAGTTTGATTCGCTGAATGAATGAGGTAAGCTTGAGGCATGGGATGAATGAGAGAAGCCCGACTCCATGAATTAACACGTGCGGTTTTGATTCATTGAATGAATGAGTGCAGTTTGATACATTAAATGTCTGAGTTTTGTTTGATTCATTGATTCAATGCAAAACATTTGATTTAATGAATGAATAACTATAGTTTGTTTCATTGTATGAATGAAAGCATTTTGATTCACTGAATGCATGAGTTTAGTTTTTCATTGAATCAATGTGTAACGTTAGATTTATTGAATATATGACTGAACATTGATTCAATGCATGAATGAATGCTGTTCGTTTATTTGAATGAATAAATCAAGCTTGAGACATTGAATAAATGAGAGGAATTCCACTTATTGTCTTAACACTTGCAAATTGTTTCATTGAATGAATGTCTGCTGTTTGCATCGTTGAATGAATGAGAGCACCATGTTTAATAAAACGAATGCGTAAAGCTCGTAACATTGAGTGAATGAGAAAAGCTCTGCTCATTGAATGAACACGGGCAGTTTCTTTCATTGCATGAATGAATGCAGTTTGATTCATTCAGTATCTGAGCTTTGATTCATTGAATCCGTGCATGCAATTTGGTTTATTGAATGAATGAATGTAGTTTGTTTCAATGAAAGAATGAGATGGCTCGGGCCGTGTTTTCAGAATCCTTAAGGGGGAGAGTGTGCAGCCACAAGTCGTGATGTACATGGGCACCAACAACATAGGTAGGAAGAGGGGTAGGGAGGTCATTCAGGAGCTCAGGGAGTTCGGCAGGAAGCTGAAAGATAGGACGGACAGAGTCGTCATCTCTGGGTTGTTGCCGGTGCCACGTGACAATGAGCCAAGGAATAGGGGGAGAGTTCAGTTGAACACGTGTCTGCAAGGATGGTGTAGGAGGGAGGGCTTCAGGTATTTGGACAATTGGACTGCATTCTGGGTAAGGTGGTACCTGTACAAGCAGGACGGGTTGCACCTGAAGCAGAAGGGCACCAATATCCTGGAAGGTAGGTTTGCTCGCACACTTCGGGGGGTTTTAAACGAATTTGGCAGAGGGATGGGATCCGGACTTGTAGTCCAGCAAGTAGTTTAGCTGTTTTTCCGGATGTCCATGAGTGGAGAGAGGCTGTGCAGCAGCTAGCGATGATAGGGCATACTTGTGGACACAAAGATGGGATCACGTATGTATACTGCAATGCAAGGAGCATCAGAAATAAGGTGAATGAAATTAAAGCGTGGATCGGTACTTGGGAGTACGATGCTGTGGCCAACACGGAAACGTGGATAGAAGAGAGACAGGAATGGTTGTTGGAGGCTCCTGGTTACAGTTGTTTCAGTAAGATTGGGGGTGCTGACAAAGGAGGGGGGTGGCGTTGCTAATTAGAAATGGTATAACGGCTGCAGAAAAGCAGTTCGAGGGAGATCTGCCTTTGGAGGTATTATGGGCTGAAGTCAGAAACAGGAAAGGAGCAGTCACCTTGTTGGGTGTTTACTCTAGGCCCCCCATAGCAGCAGCGATGTGGAGAATCAGATTGAGAAACAGATTTTAGAAAGGTGTAGAAGCCACAGGGTAGTAGTCATGGGCGATTTCAACTTCCCAAATATTGATTGGAAGCTCTTTAGATCAGGTAGATTGGACGGGGCGGTGTTTGTGCAGTGTTTCCAGGAAGCTTTTCTAACCCAGTATATAGTTTGTTCGACCGGAGGGGCTGCCATATTGGATTCGGCACTTGGTAACGAGCAAGTGATGGGCTTGTTAGTACGTGACCATTTTGGTGATGAAAATGTCTTGCTGGAAAAGCACAGCAGGTCAGGCAACATCCAAGGAACAGGAGAATCGACGTTTCGAGCATAAGCCCTTCTTCAGGAAGAAGGGCTTTCCTGATGAAGGGCTTATGCCCAAACCGTCGATTCTCCTGTTCCTTGGATGCTGCCTGACCTGCTGCGCTTTTCCAGCAGCACATTTTAATCTCTGATCTCCAGCATCTGCAGTCCTTAATTTCTCCTTGGCCATTTTCGTGATAGTGACCACAATTCTGTGACTTTCACCTTGGTTATGGAGAGAGATAGGTGCGTGCAACAGGGTAGGTTTTACATTTGGGGAAGGGTAAATACGATGCTGCAAGACAGGATCTGAGGAGCTTACGTTGGGAGCATAGGCTGCCAGGGAAGGACGTCGTTGAATTGTGGAACGTCTTCAAGGTACAGATACTACGTGTCCTTGATATGTATGTACCTGTCAGGCAGGACAGAGATGGTCGTGTGAGGGAACCTTGCTTGATGAAGAAGGTTGAATGTCTAGTAAAGAAGAAGGAGGCTTCCATAAGGTTGAGGAAACAAGGTTCAGACAGAGCGTTGGAGGGATACAGGATAGCCAGGAGGGAGCTGAAGAAAGGGATTAGGAGAGCGAAGAGAGGGCATGAAAAATCTTTGGCGGCTAGGATCAATATAACCCCAAGGCCTTTTATGCGTATGCGAGAAACATGAGAATGACGAGAACGAGGGTATGTCCAATCATGGGCAGTACTGGGAGACTGTTTATTGAGTCGGAAGAGATAGGAGAGGTCTTAAATGAGTACTTTTCTTCAGTATTTACAAATGAGAGGGACATTGTTGAGGAGGAGAGTGTGAAACAGACTGGTAAGCTCGAGGATGTACTTGTTAGGAAGGAAGGGTATAAATCAGAAAGTGAAAGGTGACAGTTCCGGTGGACTGAAAGGTTAGGAATTTAAAACGATCAATGCACATTGTGATGTGTATAAGACATCTCAGGGATTGTTCATTATTTTCGGCATGTCATGAACAATCATCAGAATTGGTAGAAGCATTACAAGCCCAGTTACAAAACCGGGTAACAGTTTAGAGCAAGAAAAGAATGGGACCCTCAGACGGAGGAAACTTTGACCACTTCAAAGGAAGCCGTGTCATTATTCCCAGTAGTGGAACTGCCAAACGAGTCAAAGCTTTATTGTATTATCTGCAATGATAAGAATGGATATTAGACAGCAGCATTGTGTCAATGAAACGATGGTAGTCAGAGAGTGGTCATGCATTATTCCACTCAGAGAGGAATGGTGCTGTCGGAACTTCGCCGGTGTGCTCAGGTCTTGAATTGTTCCACATGGGCCGTCGCACTGTCTGAAGCCAATATCTTGAAGGAACATATGTTCATACACACACCTCACAGTTTGGTGACTGTTGGAGACAGGAGAACGAAAGGCAATATCAGACAGTCATGGAGTTAACTAGATTGCCGTGTTACACCCTACAGATAATCATGAACAAGCAAAGAGGGATAGTTTAGTAAACAGCAGGACTTATGGTGAAGAATAGAGATGAAGTGGAGGGTAAAATATAGATTACAGATGGAGAGAGTCGCGGGATTGCTGATGAACCTTTGGAAGGTGATGGAGTGCTTCAGTTATTTGGAGATGGATGAAGGACATAATGTGATGGAGAACCGCATAGTGCTTTGACAGTGGTAGATGGCGAGGTAAATGTTGTCGCTGCAGAGCATATTCCTGGGTGTCACTGTACCAAAGGGGCAGATTAATGGACTGCCAGAAGCATCGAAAATATCCAGGCGCCTGGGACTCACAAGATACACAGATAGTAGTTATTCCTTTGATATAGTTAATGACCATATGTTGGACTGATCTTGGTCAGGGTATATGACCATGCCTCGTGGCCACATACAGCACGAAGAACAGGTCAGGGAGATGCTGGACACAGGTAACATACCCCGTGACTCTGTAGAAATTAAGATTAATGCACATCGTAAAGCATAAATCCTGCAACGACAGGCCAATCAGTTTCTGGCTAATGCAACTAAACGACTGACTTTAACAGGGCAGACATTTGATGAAGTGACACTGGCAGCAGTTGCAGAAGCAAGAGAGGAAAGTCTCACGACATTCCCAGAACCAGCCCCACAAGTGGACAAACAGGAATGGGAAAACGTCGGGGCAAACGAGAAAAGACAGAGTCTGCAACATGTCGGATCAAGCATCGGCATCAGACTGCACAACACAAACTCTATTAGATTAGATTGCATTATATTACAGTGTGGAAACAGGCCCTTCAGCCCAACAAGTCCATACCGACCCGCCGAAGCTCAACCCACCCATACCCCTACATTTACCCCTTGCCTAAGGCTACGGGCAATTTAGCCTGGCCAATTCACCTGACCTGCACATCTTTGGACTGTGTGAGGAAACCGTAGCACCCGGAGGAAACCCACGCAGACACGGGGAGAACGTGCAAACACCACAGAGTCAGTCACCTGAGGCGGGAATTGAACCCGGGTGTCTGGGGCTGTGAGGCAGTAGTGCCAACCATTGTGCCACTGTGCCGCCCACAAATGTTAAATGCCTGTCATGCTGTGTCACACATCTGGCTCGATACAATGCAATATCACTTATTTCGTCGATGTTGGTGGCTTGAATGAGCCAGAGGCACAGCAAGATTTTGTCAAAGGTGTGTATTCGGTACATAGTGCGAACCAGGGAATGCAATCAGGATAAAATGGAGCGGCCAGCAGAGACCAACCACCCAGTACCATCGAAAGAAGTCCTACTGGATCTCAAAAACAGTTTTACTCGGTGGTTGGAAGCTTTCACTTGTAGATTCTGACCAAGGGGCGCATGTTATCGGGAAAGCAATTAATCAGGTATCTGGCCTGTTAGACTTGGAATGGAAATTACATCTCCAGTACTATCTCTAGTGTTCAATGCTAGCAGAAGGATTGAAGCGGGCACTGAAGCCAAATCGGACCAAGACCTTGATGGGGAGAGGGCAGCGATAGGTTAGAAAAATCCCCGTCATCCTCATGAACCTCCGGTCAAATTCCAGGATGAAAACACCGTGCAAGAACTGTAACAAACACTACATTGGACAAACAGGCAGCAAACTAACCAAAAGGAAACATGATCATCAACGAGCCACAAAACGACATGACTCTTCTCACTGGTATACTTACATGCAAATAACTGAGGCATTCCGTCACCTTCTACTGGTTCATCAGCAATCCCGTGACCCTCTCCATCTATAACCTATATCTCACCCTTCACTTCATCTCTATTCTTCACCATAAGTCCTGTTGTTTACCAAACTATCCCTGCTTGCTTGTACATGATTATCTGCAGGGTGTAATACGGTAACCTAGTTAACTCCATATCCACTTCGACTGGGATAACACATCCATATTAGGACAAACAAAACAGAGTCATGTACGCGAATTCCTAGATGCATGACATTCCAACTGGAACTCTGTAAACCGCCACATCGTTAAAAATCACACAACACCAGTTTATAGACCAACAGTTTTAATTGGAAGCACTGGCGGACAGAGCGCCAGTCCTTCACCAAAGGAATGTGGAAGACACAATTGTAAAACAGAGAATTTATAGCAAAAGTTTACAGTGTTATGTAACTAAAATTATACATTGAAAAATACCTTGATTATTTCATGAGTTTTTCATCTGTTAGAATACCATGATAGTCTCGCTTTTTTCATATGTAAATCACAAAACATTCTTTAAAAAGTTCCATTCTCTGGTTAACTGTCCCAACTGGTGTGAGCCAGATAATATGTTGAACGTGTTAATCCCTGTGTTCCCTGTCTGTGCCATGATATTTAGACTGATTCAATGTAAAAAGTGAGTTAACAAAGTCTTAATGCAGTTTTTGAGCAAAGTAAAATGTCAGTCTGCACCTCCAAATCACAACAATCACATCGAGTTATTCCCCAACCGTCACCCCCCGAGAAAAGCAACTGGCAATGGCATCATCACAGGAAATGACTTCACCACAGGAAATTACATGACCAACCCAAACATATAAATAGAAAGAAGGAATCATGTACAGTGCTTCGCCTGGAGGCCCACTAAAAATCATACCTAGTAGGGTGACGAAATAAAACTTCCAGCTCAGTGAGCAAACCTACGTCCAGTGGTGACCCCTTTGATTTCGTGACTGGACGGACTACAGAACTCCCTGAGTGCACGGTAGCGGGAGGACATGAGATGTGCAATGACAAGGATTGTGTTATACAGTTTGTGAAAGAACTAGCAAAGCAACTGAATGAGATGAGAAGGGAAGTTTCAGAGAGGGAAACAATGAAAGACTGGGAAACTTACAACAGAAACATTCGATTTGACATTCAATATCCAAGTGCTTACCCTCGGGAAGCATATTTCCAGAAGATGTGGGACAGCAAGGGGCGAGCCACTACCAGGTAATGATTACAGGAAATACATGCACTCATGTCGTTATCAAAGTGGGCAACAATGGAAGTTTTGTTGCCAGCTGAAGTTATGTGAATCCACAACATGATCATTAATCTCTTATGTAAGTTGTTTTCCATCCTTGTTCTTTACAGGCTGGAGGCCTGTACCGTCATCCACTTTGAAAACGGACAAATGATTTGGAAAGCAGAGGACGGGAGGTCTGATTATATGTATGATATTGTAAAGGGAAAATTGCAAGTAAACAATGAGCCTGGGAGCAGTTGCCATGGAAATGTGTGTTTTGGTGGAATGGAACAGGAATAGGTGATGCAATCTATGGCAGGCCTGCCCTGTCCAAGGCACACTGTGAATGGATATCAAACAGAGAACTTAATGATTAATATTAAGAAATATTACATGGCATCAAGCATGTATTGTGGTTTAGTGTGAATTGGGGTCGAGGGCAAAGTATAAAGGCAGAATACTGAACATTTGAAAAGTAATTCAGAGTATTTGCATGTCGAGCTTAATTCAGAAAAGTGTGAGGTGATGAATATTTGGAGGCAAATTGCAAAAGGTATGTAGACAGTAAAAGAAAGCATGCGAGGAGCGTTTGTATACAGAAGGACCTTCAGATGCATGTTCCTTAAAATGGCAACACAAGTGCATAAAGTGATAAAGATGGTGTATAGCATGCTTGTCTTCTTTTATCAAGGAAGGGAAAATAAAACTGGAATTCGTCCACATTTGTAGTATCATGTGTGATTTTGATTGCCACATTATAAATGCTGTGGTGGCTTTGGAGAGAGTGAAAGAGTTTTAGGATATTCTCTGGATTGGAGGGGATTAGGAGATTTAGTACAATGTTGAACTGTTATCAAAAGAAATCCAGTGGCTTTGGAGTGCCCCAAGACGCAATGATAGAGCCGACAGGCGGACTCTTTTCCAAGGGCGGAAAGACAAAGCCGAAGAGTCATATGTTGAAGGAAAGTTGGGGGGAGGGGGACTTAAAAGGGAATGAAGACCCGAAGGCCTGTAGATGCTGTACATCAGAAACAAATACGGTCGTTGCTGGAAAAGTTCAATTGTCCTTCGGTAGTATTCTGAAGAACGGTAACCAGACTCGAAACATAACCTCTCATTTCTCTTCACAGATTCTGCCAGACACGCTATGATTTTTCAGCCACTCCTGTGAATGGGCAAAGAAGTTGAGTCAGGCAAGTTCCTTATGCAGAGGATGGAAGTTTGCGAGAATGTACACCTTGGAGTTGGCAGAAGCAGAAACAACAACAGTGTTTAAGAGGCATTCGGACACATAAATAAATGGGCAAAGAATGGAGGGAAATTGACCATGTGCAGGAAGATGGGGTTGGTTCAGAATAACATCATGATCAGCAAAGCCATGCTGGGCCAAAGGATTTATTCCAGTAGTGAACTTTCTGTGTGACAGTATGTGTGAAGTGAGAGTTAATATTTTGAGCAGAATACTTCTCTTCCTTCGAACAGACAGTGAGTGGAGGCATTTTGAGAGACGAAATGTGGAAAGGGAATATATATTTGAATGGCACAAAATAAAGAGCACGGACAGCGTGAATAAGTGGATAAGGTGTACAAATCTTTAAAGGATTTAGGTAAATGCGACATACTGCAATTTGCAAAAGCAAATATTCACAGGAAGTATATACTTCATAGTAGGTTCCTCGGCAGTTTTGCTGAACAATGAGTCCTTGGAGTTCAGGTTTGTAGCTCATTGAAAGTAATGTCGCACGGAGATAGGATAGCAATGACCGCGTTTGGTATGCTTTCCGATCTCGATCAAATATTGACGTCACAGTAGGGAGGTCATGTTGCTGCTACTGTCCTGTCCTTCCTCTCGGAAAGATGTTGTGAATCTTGAATGGATTCATAAAATATTTACAAGAATGTTGCCAGAGTTGGAGGTGTTGAGCAAGATGGTTGGAGGTTTTGAGCAAGAGTTATATACGCTGGGGCTCTTTCCCTGGAGCGTCGGAGGCTGAGGGGTAAACTTGTCGAAGTTTATAAAATAATGAGGGCATGGATAGTATGAGTCAACAATGTACTTTCCCTGGGATAGAGAAGTCCAGAAATAGAGGGCATGGGTTTTGAGTGAGATGGCAAAGATATAAAAAGAGACATGAGGCAACCTGTTCACGCAGAGGGTCGTGTATATATGGAATCAGCTGCCAGAGGAAGTGGAGGCTGATGCAATTGCAACATTTAAAAGGCATCTGGATGTGTGTATGAATAGGAAGGATTTGGAGGGACATGGGCCGGGTGCTGGCAAGTGTAACTAGATTCGGTTCGAATATATGGTTCGGCTTGGACCAATTGGACAGAAGGGTCTGTTTCTGTGATTGCATCTCTATGACTCCATGGCACGGTGGGAGATGACATAGAATGCACTTATTCAACCATATTAGATCGTGGGTTTCATTAATAGAGGAAATGAGGACGCACTCATGGAAAAGGCATTGCCCCTTGATAAAGTTCTGGTTCAGTCGCAGTGAATCACTGTATCTGAATGTGGTTACCACAGTCTTGGTCACGAAGTGGAAGAGCACCTTTAAAATGTGTCGTACAGATTTACCGGCTAGGTTGATTGACAAATAAATTTAGTTCCTGGGTTGATTGTGAAAAAGTTGTTATTTTCTATGAAGACAACAAGTAGAATGTATGTTTGATTGAGCTGTGCAAGAGCATAACGGATCAAAATATAGCTCGCAATAAAATAAAAGATACTTTATGCGATAAGTGATAGCACAAGTATTAAGATCAGATTTAAGGATTTAAATATGCCAAGTTGAATGTGTTTTTGATGGAGCTGTGCCAGATTACAACAGACATAGATTTTGAAGAGAGGAAAAATAAAGGACTGTATCCAGTGTGTGATTGAACAAGGATTAAGATCAGAATCGCTTCAAAAAGCGATTGGAAAGAAATGTTTCTTTTGACTGTATTAGCTGCAAATATGCAATGCATAGTACATATTAGGGTGGTTCAGGTAGAGATGATGTCTGATTGACGAATTCAATTGTGTCAGACCTAAGGGAAATAAACATGCAGGGTCTGGGGCACAGGTGGTGCATGAGAATATGGCATTGAGCGACAGAGAGCGAGCTTCAATTCGTGGGCTAAGTCGCCTCTTTCTGTGCCATAATTCATCCTTATTGTACTTGCTTAACTTCTGGTCGCTTGTCTCCGGGATTACATTAGCATTTAGGCAAATCTGCTCCGTGCTCCCCCTCAGACCAAGACAGGTTGTCCTTCCACAACAGAGGGTAATATTCACTCTGTTGTGTTGTGTTCTGGGAGGGCAGCCAGGTATTGTATACAGAACTGAGCACATACTCCAGAGTGGCCTAACCAGGATTATGAATATGTCGGAACACCGAGAGCCAAACCAGTACCTGAAATACTTTCCGACTGATTGAGTAAATAAAACATTTTCCTTCCACAGTCATCAGGGCAATGATATCCATGTCCTGGTGAAAGGAGTGACTGCACGATGTCTGTTTCGACGCTGCAAATCCTTTCTATTTTTAAAAGGTGATTGAAGAAAAAGAAGTCCATCACTGACAGAAGATTGAAATATTTCTCTTTGTTCTCTTTGTTGTGACAAAGGAAGTTAGTGCATGCAACCTCTCACACATTACACCATGAAACATTCTTGGTCACTCTTTGATATCAAGCAGTAATCTCCAGCCTTCTGTCCCCATCCGCATTCCCCGCGTGACTCCCTTGAGCCCTGATATAAAAAATGACCATTCTCCCAGGGAAGGAGTGACGAAGCATACAGGAAACATAGCTTTGTACATTAACACACTAATTAACACAAAAAATACTTTCACCTCTCACCATACGACCCTGTCCCGTGATAGCATGAATAGCCCTCTGAAGTTAGAGGTGAAATAGTCGTAGTCGGAACCCTCAGGTTTCTGACAGTTTGAGTGGAAACCAAAATCTTCTGCATAGTGAGAGTAGGGATTTGCGCAATCTACCTGTAACCTGTACTGGAAGCTACAGAATGATGATACAAAGATTAGTGGAGTTATGAATAGCGAGGAGGGCTGTTGTCGGCTGAATAGTGACTTAGATATGATGCAGGGGAGTGGCAGATGGAGTTTAACCCTGTCAAGTGTGAGGTTGTCCATTTTGGAAGGACAAATAAGAAAGCAGAATACAGGGCTAACGATAGCGTACTTATTAAGGTGGAGGATCAGAGGGATCTTGGGATCTATGTTCATAGATCTTTGAAATTTGCCATTCAGGTGGATAGAGCTTGAAAGAAGGCCTATGGTGTATTAGCGTTTTTTAGCAGCGGGATTGAATTCAAGAGTCGTGAAGTGATGTTGCAGCTGTACAGGACTTTGGTTAGGCCACATTTGGAGTACTGTGTGCAGTTCTGGTCGCCCCACTTTAGGAAAGATGTGGAAGCTTTGGAGAGGGTGCATAGAAGATTTACCAGGATGTTGCCTGGAATGTCGAATAGGTCGTACGAGGATAGGTTGAGAGTGCTAGGCCTTTTCTCATTGGAACGGCGAAGGATGAGGGGTGACTTGATAGAGGTTTATAAGATGATCAGCGCAATAGATAGAGTAGCCAGTCAGAAACTTTTTCCCCGGGTACAAGACAGTGTGACAAGGGGATATAAATTTACAGTGAAGGGTGGAAGTTATAGGGGAGATGTCAGGGGTAGGTTCTTTACCGAGAGAGTGGTGGGGGCATGGAATGCGCTGCCTGTGGGAGTGGCAGAGTCAGAATCATTGGTGAGCTCGAAGTGACAATTGGATAGGTACATGGATGGGTGCTTAAGCTAGGACAAATGTTCGGCAAAACATCGTGGGCCGAAGGGCCTGTTCTGTGCTGTATTGTTCTATGTTCTATGTTCTATGTTCTAATGGACCAGTAGAAGGAATAGGAAGCATCTGGATTTCGAATTGGCACCAACCAAGTGAATACATGGACGGGGTTGAAAAAATGCTCAGTTTTGTCTTGACAAGAGACAAAAAATATAAAGATTGAAGTGCCTAACAGCCCTTGGTCATTCTAATATCTCGAGAGCCAGATTGCCCTTTCACTCCATGCTGCTAAAACGGAAAGATAGATTTTGAAGGTTTTGTCAATGAATAAAGTAACACTGATGGAAACATTACAATACTGAAGTTGCACAACAACATATAGTTCAGTGAGGTGAGCTTTCATCAAATGAAATTTGACTGTATGCAGGTTATACGGCCATTCCTTCAACCAACAACTAGAAAGTATCAGGAGAAGGTGAGGACTGCAGATGCTGGAGATCAGAATGGAAAAGTGTGGAGCTGGAAAACTACAACAGGTCAGGTGGGTGGAGGAGCAGGATAATCGACATTGCGGGCATAAGCATTGAAGGGCATGAGCTGACCAGCTCTGCTTTTCCAGTGTCACCCTTTTCGAATGTGAAATATCAGCCAATGTTGACTGTGAATCCAGACTAGGAGTGATGAAGTTGGTGTGTAATGGTCAAAGTTAGTGTGTAACGATTAGCTGAAGTAATGACAGTGAACAGGGTAGGGAGTTTACAGTAGTGTTGGGAAGTGTTCATTCTGAAGCTGTGTCACCCGCAACAATGAGCGTTAAATTGTATATTTCCCATCATGAACTACCTGTTATGTATTTCTCATTTTGTTTTGATTTCTCGTTTTAAACTGAGGGTCTTTGCTTTCAGGCTTTGATGAGTACCCTGTTTCCCCACGGTTTTGTGAAATACTTTTGATGGATCCTGGTGAAGTTGCTGGACTGCGTCCTGCTGTTCATTCAAAATATTGCCACTGTACACCAATGGTGAAAATAGTGAATGTTAAAGGTGGCTGAACCATGTGGAAGCACAGAATTGGTGCAGCACATAAGGAAGCCATTTGACCATTGTGCCTGCACCAGCTCTCAGAATGAACATCTCGCTTAGCGCAGTTCTCCTGCCGTCTCCCTTTAACCCTGTGCATTGTTTCTTCACAGTGAACAAAGGAATCCCCCTAATGAACGTACTCAGATTGCAGGGTCTGCTTTGTCATGGATGGAGTTGAAATTCTTTAGTGTTTTTGCAGTTGTACTCATCTAAAAAATGGGAAATATTCCGTGAAAGTCCTGACTCATGCAATGTGGATAGTGGGCAGACCTTGAGGAAGAATGTCAGCAGGCAAATGGCAACCAGTTATAGTCCAACGGATCTATATAAAATCACAAACTTTCGGTGCCTGCGTGCCTCCCTTCACTTCACAGAATGAGGAAACAACACTATAACAGATTGTGATTTCAGATACAACTGTTTGACAATAATCTGGTGTCACGTGACGCGATTTTCCACCCAATCCAACACTGGCGCTTGCACATCAGCTTTGTGAAGTCAGTGCAGTTTTCCAAGCCTCTGAACTGTAGTGGTCCCAGAGTATATATGTTTTGCTCAGTTCGGGTCTGGGTGATATAAACAAGAAACATACACATGGTGGGGGATTCAGTGATGGAAATGCACTTAAATGTTAAGACAAGATGATTCGAACATCTCCTTTTGTAGATGAACATTGCCTGGCAATTGTCTGTAATCAGTCCCACTACGAAGCTTGTCAAGGTCACGCACTGCATTGATTAAAGAAAATCAGTGTTTGGGGACCAGTGAATTGTGCTGAGCATTGTATAATCAATGGGGCTGTCACCATCTCTGACATTCTGATGTAACCAAGTTCATTGATGAAGCAGTTGAACAAGTTTGAGCAGAAGACACCGCTCTGAGGAATACCTGCAGTAATGTTGCAAGGCTGAGATGTTTGGAATCCATGAAGCATAATCATCATTCTTTCTGAAAAGGATGACTCCAACTTTTCCCACTGATTTTAATTTTGCTCCTTAATGCAATACTCCATCCAAAGCTGCCTTGACACGACGGGCTGTAAATTCCCAGCTCTCTCCCAGTGTGATGACACTGCTTTGCGGTGAGATGAGACACGTTTTCGAACGCAGTCTGGCAATGAGAGTACCTGATTGGCTCTTCACACCGTGAATTTGCACTCGTGTCAGCAGATTGGTTAACTATGAGTATCCCTTCCTGCAGTCAGAGCAGGTGAACTCTCTTGTTTGTAATTAAATCAGTGCATAAATAGTTTACATGGAAGAAAAACCTCCTTTCACAATCCTCGCATTTGCCAAACCAAGCAACAGTTCCGGATCTGACAGTCAGAGAGTTATACTAGCCTGAATTTTGAACATGCAAAGGGAAAAAGACATTGTTACCCTTAGGGAGAAGACAGTCACATGTACTATGTGCAGATAACACTTCATGGATCATCAAGGCTACCAGAACATATATGTACTTATAAAAGTGGGAAATCATAGTTTCCCAACTGCACACTAAAGCATAGAAAATCTTGACAATCTGGAAGGGGGTAACACAAAAGTGGGAAATCCTAGTTTCCCAATGGCACAGTAAAGCATGGAACATCCTGACAGTGTGGAAGGGGGTCACTCGGGCCATGAAGGTTACGCCAACCTTTCGAAATGCCTCCCAATCAGATGCACACTCCCGATACCTTCTTCTCATAACCCTGCAGTACCCATGAATATTGCCCGTAACCTGCACACCTGCGGACTGTGGGAGGAAACCCACCCAGACACTGGGAGAATGTGAAAACTCCACACAGGCAACGGCGGTTGGAATTCAAATGGGCACCCTGGCACTATGAGGTAGCATTGAAAACTACTGAGACACTGTTCGGTTCCTAAATACTGTTAATATACCGTGTGTTTTGTTAATCAGAAATCTGAAACACACGAAAAGGAAGTATGGGTGAACACATAAAAGTCTAAAGGCGGGTTATGAAATGCAGTTGATTCAAACTGGAAATGTGTGAGGCTCACTGGAGGAGAACGTTCTCATCAAAACTGCTGAATTGTCATTGAAACCCAACTTGTTCACACCCACTCGCTGGTAGACCGGTCACTCCAGCTCGTTCTCCAGCCCCGCCCCTCATTCAAGCCCCCTGGTTGGAGGAGCAGTCTCTTCCAGATCAGTCTTCTACTTTCGTTCCCATTTACAACATTAGCTGGAGGACCAGCCGTTCCAACGCAACACGACACTCCCGTCCGTCATTCACTTCCATTGGTTGGAGGACAAGCTATTCCTCTGATTATCCAGATACATCCCCGTCAGTTCCAACAGCAATGATGCCAAGGCGCTCGATCATGCGCTGATCACCCAGAAAGCCTGGAACCGCAGTCAGAGACTTTTCACACTCCCCTTAAACTCTGGATATATAAACAGTCAGAAGGCGGAATCAGGAACCTGATCTGAGACAAAGTGCAGAATTAAACAGATGAATGTTAAACCCCAAGTAGAAGGACTCTGCATTTGCAGAACTGCTGTCTAATATTCAATAATGGAGCAAACAGTTGACTGTAACAGAAAACATCACGTTGGAGAAACTCGGAAGTTGTAGCAGCAGGTTTCCAATTTACTTCCTGTTTGTCAGAAATGATAATATTTCTGTTTATTAACATCTCGTGCATATTTTCATCAGATGTTGGTAAAGTTGGTTGCTAATTTGGCACAGTATCTGATTGGTTAGTATTGTGGCCTCGCAGGGCCAGGGCCCTGGGTTTGATTCCATCCTCTGGCAACTGTCTTTCTGGAGTTTGCACTGTCTCCCCGTGTCTGTGTGAATTTCCTCACACAATCCAGAGATGCGCAGGTTAGATGAATTAGTCATGCTAAACTTCCCATACTGTTGAGGGATGTGTAGGTTGGGGGCATTTGTCAGTTGTAAAATTAGGTAGCAGGGTAGGGGACTTGGTCTGGGTGGCTTACTTTTCGGTGAGTCACTGTGGAGTTGTTGGGCCATAGGGCCTGTTAGCACAGAATTCAACACGAGGTAAAATCCGTTCTATGTTGAAAAATGTGGCGCTGGAAAAACACAGCGGGCTAGTCAGCATGCGAGGAGAGTCTACGATCGGTCAGAAGCACTTAATCAGGAATGTCACATGCTGTGATTTTTTTTCCAGTGTCATACTTTTCATTTCTAACTTTCCAGTAACTGCAGTCCTCATGTTTTCCTGGTATACAATCCATCTCCACAAGCTGACTACGAACCCGCCCTGTTTTGTAACCATTTTGCGCGATATTTTCTGGTTCCATCTCTCCCTCTTTCCCTGTCACTTAATCACTTTGCAACCTCAACTTCCCAACATTGTAATCTGAAACACAAACAAGGTCAGGAGTATGCAATTAATGGGAGACACTTGGGTCGTGTTGTAGAACAGAGGGATGTCAGGTTCCAGTTAATAATTGTTGTAGTTTGCGCCACAGGGTAGGGTGATGAGGCGTCCAATACGTTTGCCAGATGGTTCAGTCCTTTGAGTGTCGGATTTGGGAAGTGATTTTGAGGTCGCCTGGACTTTGGTGAAGCCTATTCTGGAAACAAAAGATATCTATTTCTTATCACACTGTTATAGGAAGAAAATTTTCAAGCTGGAGAGTTTTCAGAAGGCATCTTTTCATTCGAGCATAGGACGTTGAGAGGCGATCTTATAGAACTTTATAAATGAATTAGACTAAAAAAAGTGTTGATGCTCCTGTCTTTTTCCAGGAATGAGTGATTTGGAGAATAGCGTCGCACAATTTTAAGGTGAGAAGAGACAGAGTTTAAAAACGCATAAGGGGCATTTCTAACACAGATTGCTTCACGTATGGAATGTACGTCCTGAGAATTTGGCGGATGGGGGTGCAACTACTACTTTTAAAAGACTTTGGAATAATTACATGAATGGGAAAGGGTTGGACGGACAGATGGGAGGAATTCAGTTTCGGGCTTTGTTTAGCACAGACTGGTTCGAGAGTATCATCTAGTTCCTTGCTTTCAGTCTAGGATTTCATAAATTGAGAAACTGACTGAATGATATCTGATCTCCATCTGCCTTCCACCTTATATGCACCAGCCCTGGATGTTCAGTGAGGAACTCATATTATTGCCAGAAAACGTGCTCCAATTGGGCAGTTTGCTTCATTGCAGTCATGTTTACGTTTTTTGCCAGAACATCTGTTCATAATCTAATCACAGTTTCATGGGAAACTAAAACACACATAGCAGTATGAATTGAATTATTGCTAATGTTTAGTCCGGATTATAGAACTGCAACAGCGTTGTTAATGGGTCAAATCTGAAAGAAGAGAGACACTTAGCAATGAAAGGCCATTTCAGACACACTCACCCATACACACGTTGCAATATCACCAGGGGAATGGGGAGGAAATTACTTTCTTACAATGGGATAGCAGCACATTTCCGGAACGATGGGTAAGGGCATTGAGCGGGATTTGGGCCTGTGAATGACAGGTCTGTGAGTACATTAGAACAGGAACAGCTCTCTTTCTACCTTTTCGTCATGGATGTTTCGCGAGAGTTGAGCTGGTGAGTATTTCTGAAGTCTCCGTCACTATCATGGCAATGTAGATGAAATGAAGCTCCCAGTGATTTGAGATTATATCGTTTGGTCGGAGTAACCAAAGTCCACGTTGCCCTAGAGCTATGTAAGAGTCGAACCTACGGCCAGATCCACAATCAGGCGCCTGGTCCATTGCACCACTCGTTCTGCCCACAGGCCAAACGCCTCTGCTCTAGGGCCGTGATATTATCATGGACATGAGCAACGGCAGTCATGTTTTCAGGAAGAACAACCCAGGAAAGATAAGCATTGTGACTGCTTCAGTCCAATGCCCACCACTTTGTGAATTATCGAGTTTCCCAATAAAAACATATTTGTAACGATAAAGCTTCCATTTACCCTGTGCCTGCTTAGTCATTCAAAGGTTCCACCGCTGTTCTGAATAACTTCAAATCCACTTTCCTGATTTTCCTGGAAAACTTGAAAAAACCTCGAGCCGAATTGCATCGTGTATTCCGTTTAGGTTTTCGGGTTTAGATCCCTTTATTGACCTGTATTGGATTGCAGGAAATTGAATAATATGAAACGTACCAAAATCACTTGCAGCATTTTAAGTCAGTGCAGAGTCAACCATATGGCAAAGGTCACATAGCGAAATGGGATAGGTATAGTGTGAGAGGAAAAGATATGAAAGAGACCGAAAGGGGCACAGTTTTCACGTGTATGGAATAAGCTGCCAGACAAAGTGTTGGCGCCTGGTACAATTGCAACATTTAAATTGCATCTGAATGTATATATGAATAGAAAGAATTTGGAGGGCTTTGGACTGGGTGCTGGCAGGTGAGACGAGATTGAGTTGGGGACATCTGGTAGGCATGGGCGGTTTGGACCGAAGGGTCTGTCTCCATGTTGTGAACACCGATGACTCTAGGACTAAAACATTACCTCTGTTCTTCTCTGTTCACGTACTCCTCCACGAGTTAAAACTTTGCAGGAGGTCTCGAAATGACTGAGACCTTTCCCTGGGACAGATACTCCCTCAATCCACAAATATTTGGCCTGCTGAAAAATTTTCATTTCAGAACAAAGGAGCTGAGTTTTCTTGCCCCAAAACCTGATGCCCCAATGCTCTCTAATTCATGTCAATAGAGTCTGCTCTCAGTGAGGTGGGTGCTCCCAGCCTCGGCATTTCACGCGACTCGAAACCATTAGGTAAATCTCTCGCTCTCAGCGATTGCATCACTGCAACCACATCTGCTCGCTCATCCACGTCCCAGATTCAGTTCGATTTTCGGTGCTGTGCCACTTTTTATGTCTGATTCCTGTCTGTGAACTGACATTTTTTGATATTGCACAGAAGATGTTACTTGTTTTCTGAGGATTTTGGTGAAGTAACCGTTGTTACACAGCACTGATGTGGAGAGAGATATTTCAACAATACCTTACAATCTCACCATCACTTTGACGTTTTGCAGAATTCTATCAAGCTTAATCTTCAATAAACTCAATGATGGAATCTCCCCAACCTTTGAGGAAACCACAGTAAAGATTAAGCCCACTCTGAGTTCCTGAATTTGTTGTTCATATGATTTATAAACAGCAATGTTCCAATAATGATGACTCGACAATATCTCCCTCCCTCCAGGCTCAGGAGCCATTTCCCCCAGTTTGTACCGTTTTCTCTCTCTTATTCAATGCCTTAATCACGCTGTCAAAAAGTCCAGTAAATGAGACTTTATCACAGTTCACTGGCATCGATAAAATCAATAGCATCACCTCACCTGCCTTCTCTGATCCTGGAATACCAATCAGAATTGCGTTTGTCAGGTACAACTCGATGTAAACATATATATTGACATCTGCCTGTCATAAACGCATGTTGCTTTCGGAGCATTTTTCAGTTAGATTATAGACGATAAAGGTTTTCAAAACATTTTAATGATATTGTAATGACAGATCAGCCTTTACAGAATGTATACATCTATCAGAGGACAGAGAAGCATGTTTGAATTCTGATAATCTTCTTGCCTTGCGCCAATGTCCATAACAGTTTGAATGATTACACTCAATCGATATAACATCTCAAAAATCTCTTCTCTCAGATACCCTCATATATGCCATTCAGACCGCCTAAATTTTAAAAGTTATTTTGAATTATAGTAATACCGTACTGAATTAGAAGCGGTTAACTGGATTTATTTGTTTAGCGAATGTGATTAAGGTTAGTCCCCGTGGAATCTAAATGTGTCAATCGAGGATTAGCTCCTTCTATACATAAGGCACACGTTTCGATTCATTGTTTCACAGTTTGAGTGGGAGCATCACCGCCTGCACAAACAAGCATCAGCAGACTAAGACGGGTAGGAAAGATTGGAATCGGAGAACTTTAGACTGGAATATTATGATAATGGACAAGAATCTGAGAACAATAGACTGGAATGTTCCAACAACGGACAGGAGTTTATTTGAAGGACTTTATTATCTTTCTCAGCCTTGGATATCATTAGCATCGCGTATCCAGGATATTGTTTGGATCATTCAAGGTGGTTACTATCCAATCCTTGCTGTAGTCGGTGTTCCTGGTAAGTCCCTTTATCTGTATATTGAAACAGGTTGAACTGATTTTCTGCTCCTGATACGTAAATTTTGGAAAGGTGGTAGTCAACGTTTTCAATTCAAATCAAGATTTCCTTACATTATAAATTATAGCTAACAACTCAATATTTTCAATTTAGTCACTGGAATGCAAAGAGATAACAGACTGTTGTGAAACTCTTTTTTCTCCTGCACAGATTTACATGTCCATGTTCTCTACTCTCAGCAACCCTGTCCAGAGCCATCATCAAGATGTCTCAGTATCCATATTATCTTCTGTTGAAATGCTGAATAAACCATCCTTTGTATCTTTGTAAAATTCGGATACAGCTGTTTCAAGTCCATTCTAACCACACTTCCGTTCACAAATGATTGGACTTGAGATATTAACTTGTTCTATCCACAGAATCTGACAGGCTGGAAGAAAGTACATGGTGGTCAAGTCATTGACTCATAATCTGCAACCACAGAATTATAATCTGTTGGTATAAGCCCATCTGCTTGCCTTATGTCCTTTCGGGAAGACAATGGATCATTCTTCCCTTGGTCAGGTCTCCGGATGACTGCAGACACACGGTAATGTGTTTTACTTTTGACTGATCCGGGGAAGAGCTGAACCAGAATCTCAGTTCAAGACAGGCATAACACACTGTCCTGATAAGGGTGACTCACATCCGGTGAGAGAAGACGAAAAGGAAAGATAGCTTAGCTCCCTACCCCTAAGTTTTTCCCACTTCCTTACATTTGCATTCAAGGAGGCGGCCATTGCCGAATTCAGATGCATTCTGTCCCATTCAAATTCTTCCAGAGACTGATGTTTATTTCCATAGACATCTCAGGTGCTGGCTTTATTGTTGCTGAAGTACAGTTTAAATTTCACGTCAGTCGGAGTGCACAGAGAATGAATGGCATTTTATGTCATGACAAAGCAAGGGAGATGGCAAGGTGAGGGATAAAATTATGGTGATCGACGCTGAAAGTGTGGTTGACGGCGTATTTGGGGTATTGTGGACAGATTTTCTCTCCGGTATTAGAAATATATCCCTTGACACAAAGTGCAAAGGAGCTTCACCAATCTAGCCACTGGGATGATAGAACAATGAAGAGATGGTGAAGGTTACTCTGTAGCGTTGTGAGAGAATAAGAGGTGATTGCACTGACCCTTGAGGGTGATGTGCATTCACTCATTAAATCATAAACAGATATGGATAAGCCAAAAAATCCATGGCTTTTTTTTTTCATTTGGGTAACATGATTCTGGATAGTTATGTGCCTCTGACAACGTTCCCCTAACTCACACCCACTCCACATTTCGATGGAGAGACGAGGATTCCAGTCTTTGAATAAACTCTTCCCATCTGAATACATTGCAGTTGGTGTGTGCCCCTGCACTGAACATCATGTAATATTAAATGCCGGCAGCTGCCACAATACGTTTAATGTAAGAGGATTAATTATTCACACCAGCTTCTGACCTCAATGGGTCTGCCTTCTCGGAGATGGAAGATGTCTCCTTCAGACTTGGCGCAAATCATTTGGCTTCCCTCTTCCTTACCAGCAATCCACGTTAAAGTATCCTGTGTTCGACGGGCTAAGGACACACGAAAAACATCATGGACCAGTCAACCTGTGCAGTGTCTCCTTCATAGGTGTGTCATGTTGGAGATTCAATGTCATGCCCTTCTCTTGGATAAGTGTCTCACAGGGCTACATGACCTTCTCTCCGTCTCATAGAACAGGTTCAAGAGCATGACCAGGCTATGCCTGTTCCGGTTTAACAGATCAAGACACTGATTAGACTTGTTCTCTCCCTGTGTAACAAGCAGGAGTATTGAATGGACTGTCAATAATCTTTTTCAGTAGTTTCGATGGGTTGAATGGCTTCCTTATATTTGTGTACAACCAGCTTAAGATGCCGAATGAGCTCCACTTTTAATTGTGGAAGTGACTGGCAGCGGTGTTATATGTATGTTCCCGATTCTTTGACAGCACAAGCCTGAATGTTGTCCGTGTCTTGCTGCATACGGACACAGATTGTTTCTGGAACTGAGGGATTGGGGAAAGTAAATTGTTCTGAACAGGGTGTAATCTTCAGTTGTTTCGCACACTTATTATCTTATGATTGGGGAAAGACATTCATGAAGCAGATGAGGATGTTCCTGGCAAGGAAGCTACGCTGAGGATCTCCTGCGGAGATGTGATGGACCAGAGAGGATTAATGTCCACCAACCACGAACATCTTCCTTTGTCCTCTGAATGACTCCAGACCGTGGAGACATTGCGCCTGATGCCCTTTTACTCAATTTAGTCAGCGATGTCTGATATCATCCTGATCAACTATTGTCTTGGTTCAGGTTATTCTTTACTCTTATTTTAACCCCTGAGACCACGTCTTTTCAACATAGGAATAGGTTTTTATACATGTTTGGAGGAAATTTCTTCTCACAGAGGGTTTTGAATGTCAGGTATTCTCTCGTCAAGAGTTAGTTCAGCTGTAAGGAAACGCCCTGTAAAGAGATAGTTGGCGTCTTCTGCAACCAGAATGGATTTTCCAATAACAATTTCCAACAAACACCAAAACGTGTTGTAGCTGAAGGTTGTAGCTGATTTGATTGTGAGTCTCAGCAGCCCTTTTCTGCCTGCTTTCTATTTGCCTTCATTCACTTGTCTTTAAAATGTTCAATGAACTCAACTTTTAGGGAATGTAAACGCCCAGGCACCACAAACTTCTGGGGAAGAGAATTCTCACTTGTCCGCCTTTTCAGAATTTCTTGTGTGTGTTCGGATCCATGCTCCATGCTGCAGGTCCACCGGTCGATTTTGCAGATCCAGTCCTTCACTGGTAACATTGAAATTCAAAGTTTAGTCATCAGGTCAATGATATAAATTCAATTTTGGGCCTTTTACTTGTAATCCGTCAGGCGCATGCACACATACACACACACACACACACACACACACACACACACACACACACAGGCACACACACACACACACACACACACACACACGTGCACAAACACACAAACACACACACACATCTTAAGACAAACAGAAAAATGAAAGCCTTCCAGAGTTTCCTAATCCTTTAAATCATAACAAATGGGATCATAACAGAAAGCCCCAGCTGTTAGTCTGCCCTCTCAGGTTCTTCTTCTCACATCAGCTGCTGATTATGGGATTTGTTCCTAGAACGGTGGGATTTGGCTATATTCCCTTGCTTCAGCAGTGGGCAGATTCCAATGAATCCTCATCAGGAATCCTCCACGAGTGGAAAACATGACTCAGGAATTTTCTGCTATCAAAGTTTGCTGTCAGCTGGAACAAAGAAAGAGTTAGGGAGCACTAGGCTGCTGTTCCTCACTGTGTGTTAAAACAGACAATAACGTCAACTGAATACTGAACTGGACCATGTCCACGCTTCATGAACATTCTATGGAGTGTCTGATATTGACTACATGCTTGTACTCCATTGCTGTTTTCATACCAAGTAGCTTTCATTAGTGATTTTAAAAATCCGCTTCATAATTTGATGTTATGCTGATTATGCACGGATTTTGTTTCAAAATCGTTTGATGTTTTCATAATATCTGCGCAAAATCAATACGTATGATTCCTAAAAAAAAGATTCCCTCGTTTTAGTCTCCCTGACAAGAGAAAATTTCTATCCATCTACTATACTTTTCTCAAATTCGTGTGTCGTTCATTTCTTTTCTAAAACCCAAACTGATAATCTTTCATATCAAAAAGCCTTCATTCTCGTAACATGTAAAGCCAAACAGCTTTGGAAATCTTACAATTGAAAGGGGTTTTTTTTCATTTTTCTTTATTTTTAGGGAATCAGAACTCCACACAGTACCTTGTTCGAGTGCAGAGTCGAAACGTGTGCTCCTGAAAAAGCACAGAATGTCAGGCAGCATCTGAGGAGCAGAGGGTTGAACGTTTTTGTCAGTTTCCTGATGAAGGGCTTATGCTGGAAAGTCGACTGTCCTGCTCCTCGGATGCTATATTTTTTTTACAGGGCCATATGTTTCGACTCTGATCTCCAGCATCTGCAGTCCTCAGTTTCTCCCTGTGCACATGCAATAAAACATTCCGAGGATTGAACCTGAGACCTTTGCATGAAACAGCATCATTTCACTTACCTTCGAAATCACTTGCTGCATTGAAGAGCGGCTTCACATGGAACATGAACCAGGAACATGGAAACCATCTTTGTCACAGAGGTCTGCAAACCCTCTCCATTTCATTTGTTAACCATTGTTGTATCCGGTCTGCCAAAATAGGCCACTCACGGATGTCATTTCTGCTACAGGTTCGCTCACTAACCTTCCCTGTCAAAGTCAAAATTGCAGACTCACTACTCTCTGTTTCCTGTTATTGACAGCGTCCTTTTTAGCAACGCAGCCGCGTTGAATAGCATCCTTCCGGGCTGTGTAATGTACTCAACGAGGTAAACAACTTCACTCTCTATTCCTACGAAAGTCGTTCGAGGGGCAGAATGGTCTCCTCATGTCTCATTGTAACGATCCTGTCTTTGTGAATGGGTTCGTCATCTACTTCGGTCGCGACCTCGAGGACTGCATAGGGAGACAAATACACGGAGTTGGTGCAACAGTCTCAATGGGGCAATAGGCTGTACCATTCGGAATGTGTATGGCTGATCCCAGTGTGTCCGACCGTCCAGTTGAGTGTCACGATCATGATGTGTCTGACCATCCGACTTGTCTGACCATTCGATTTTGTCTGACCATTCGACTGCGTCTGACCATCCGAGGGTTGTCTCACCATCCACTTATGTCTGACCATGCCTCTCCAATCTAAACTCAATAAACACCAACTCTCCAGCCCAGTAAAGATTGGTCGAGCGCAGCCATGAATACCTTCATTAACTGAATCTTCACTGCTCCCTGGCGATGAGGACATTACAGATAATATAACCATAAAGATCCAAAGGACGTCATTATAAAACTTGTGTTAATCTAACATCAAATCGTCACCTGTTTTGAAGCATCAGAGCACAATAATTAGGAATAGATCTAAACTGTTCAATTTTCCAAGCCTGTTACCACTGACTCTTTCTAATCAAACATGTATCAAACCCAGCCTCAGCTCGTGTCTCACAAATAAAGACAAGATAGCATGACTCCACTCAAGCATAAAATTGAAACAAAATTAGGACAGTCGGCCCATCGAGTCTGATTAACAATGACTTATATGATTCTGAAAATCATTCTTTTGCTTTCACTCTGTAAGCCATTGTCCTGTTATGAATAATAAAAGGACCTACTTGTCTTAAAGATACCAGTGTCTGAGTCTGTGTGTGACACAATGTGTCGATAAGGTGACGTTTCTGTCCATTAAGTGTCTACATCTGCCCATCTATATCATTGCTGGAGCTTTGTATCTTTGTATGTGATTATTGTATGTTGATACTATGCATGTCTCTCTGCCTCTACATGTGTGCGTGTCTGTCTCCGTGTATGTACTGTGAGTACTAGTATGTTAGGGTGTTTCCATATGTCTCTGTGTATTTCTGTCGCTGCAACAGGAGGGAGAGAACTATTGGAACCGACAGAGAGTTTCAAGTGAAAATGTTTCGTCACTGAACATTGTTGGTGGGACGTGGATGCTATACAATATCCATACGATTCTTTGTGGTCATCTCTGGCTTTTCCCAGGGTTCAATACACATTGGGTTTCTGGGGGAGAAGATGGGGAAGTGTGGCGAACGTATATTGGAGAATCCACCACCCGACTTGTATCCTTCTGTCCTTTTCCAGGCTGTTTCTGCGGGGATGAGAGAAAGGGAGGGACGTCGTGAAGGTGGGCATGTTCATGTTGTAAGTATAAGTGCTGGTATAGACGTTGGGGGGAGGTTGGATGGTGAGGTGCCCAGGGGGAGTTAGTCAACAGTGTTGGAATCATGCAGTGTTATTAGTGTGGGGACTATAGTGCAGGCGACAGAGAGAGACAGAGAGAGAGAGAGAGAGACAGAGAGACAGAGAAAGATTGGAGGATTGCATTGCATTACTGTGATTCTTGGAGCATTTGACTCGTTCGGGGTTCGGTGCTGTAACGGATATACAGGGACTGTCAGGGAACAGAGAGAATACGGTGAGACTTATCCTGGCAAAGCTGTGAAGGAGGACTGTTGCTTGCCCAGTATTGCTCGGTATTTCTTCAGATTATCTCTGCGTCGAGGTAAGCATCCCCGAATGTTTTGTCCAAGTCTATCTCTAATAACGCCACAGACCACGTGCCTCAGGTTCCGTAGAATCTGTTTGAGTGGAGCTTACAAATAGCACGGAGAAGCCAGCATTGGTGTATTATATATCTTACCGCAAACTTTTGCACACATTGTGTGCATTTTACGTTATAGGAAATTGATATGTACATATCTTGGGTGCTGCAATTTTAATGGATGATGTCAAGTTGAATCTGAACTGCCTCAACCAAGTGACTGCGAATTTAGTGAAAAATAAATTTCATAAGTGTGTATGAGGTAGGTTGAAGATAGTGTTGTGAATCGAGCTCTATCCCAGGCTTTTCAGATTTGGTGTTGTGTGGTCAAAAGGACTAAATCCTAAACTTGCTCTGAATCAGCTGTTGAGAAAATTTGACAAGAAAATATTGTATTTTACGCAGCATCTGCACACAGTGTGGACTTTTAGAGCATTACGGTCAAACATCATGGAAGCCTGGAGACAAGATGGCCGAGTTCGTTTGAGTGAAAGTACAATATAACATTGAGTGATAGACAAGCAATCACTTGTATAAATACTGCTACTTCTGAAATATGCAAATAGTTTTCCAAGATACAAACGGCAAATAAATAAGGTGGTGATTCAACCATGGTTAAATGAAGAAACTAAAGATTGTACTAAAACAAAGGAAGTGGCTTCAGATGAATTCCAGACTTTGTGGAAACGTCAGAATTCTGAAAATAAAATCCATAAAAGGACGGTCATGAAACTCATAAAGAAATCAAAATGCGAACATTATTACAAACGACCAGGAAACACAAACACTGACAAAGTATACTGTCTATAATTCAAAAAGGACAAAATAAAAGCAAGATCAGCCGTGGAAGTTTGGAATAGGGACGTGACAACATATCGTGGAGAACGGGGAAATAGGAGAGAAACGAACCAAATGGTTTCCATCAGCCTGAATGGAGGACAATTCAGCAAATCTCCCAGAGATACCATTCGATCAGAAGAACTTTTGGAACTAAAGATGCATAATCAATTCATATTTGTAACAAGGTAATACTTTAAAAAGGCAGCTGGATTGAGCTTTTATAAGTTTGACAGACCAGATTTCCTTCATATCGGAACATCAGAAAAGAAGGGCGATAAACATATTAATCGCACTGTCAATGATGGTGTTTTATTTTTCTGGACATTCTGCAAATCTCAAACCACTGCAGATAACTGGACGATAGTAAACGCGATCCAAGCGTTTATTAACACAAGAAAAGATAATGTGGAGAACTGTTGACCAATGAACTTGACATCTCCATCGAACATTACAGAGCAGTACAGGCCCTTTGGCCCTCGATGTTGCACCGACCAGTCAAACCAATCTGAAGCCCATCTAACCTACACTATTCCATATCCTTTCTACTCTCTGTGTGAAACCTGTTGGAATCCATCATTAAGGATGAGATATAGGATATTTAGAAATTAACGGCAACGTTGGAGAGAATCAGTCTGTCTTTCTGGCAGAGAAATCATACTTGACAAAGTTAAGAAATGATTGAAGTTGTTTCTTGCAGCTTGGACACTGTCGACACAGTGGAAGTAGAATATTTGGATTTCCAGGAGACATTCTATAAGATCTTACATGGTGATTTCAGAAATGCAATAAAGGTAAAGGGCGTTTGGAGAAATACGTGTAAATGGAAAGTTAAAGTTAAGTTTGCCTTCACTGAATGAAATGGAAATGTAGAAATAAATATATCATGAAGCACTTGTATTTGGTGAGACTACCTGTAAAATTATGGACAGTTTTCATGTCCCAGTATCAGAAAATGAATACTGACCACAAAGAAACTCTAATGTATATTCCTCATGTTCGACCCTCAGATAGCGAGATTATCTGATAAAGATACTCGCTTGTAACCTACAGAAGTTCGAAGAACAAGAGAAACTTCGGAAAGTCACAAAGCATTTGACATGATGGAAATAAATAGAATGTTTCTCTCGCTGTCTATTCTTTATGCGAGGAACAAAATTCAAGGCTATGGATAGTCCATATAAGATTGCAATAAAGAAGATATTCTTCACTTTGAGAAAACTGCCGAAGAGAAGAATAGAAACCTACTCGCAGACAAGATTAACGAGAATCCCCAGATATTCTACACGCATAAAAAGTGGAACACAATAAGCAAGGACTCATTAATGACTTGCCATGTGGCATCGAAATTCAAGTTCGTGGCAGGAGACAGAGGGTGGTTGTAGAAAGCTGTATGTGTTACTGGTGAACCGTGTCCCCTCCTCCACCAGTGTCACTTATTTTTGGTGATATTCATAACTGATGCAGATGTACATGTTGGAGGGCGTCCGAGCGGTGTGTGGCCAATGTGAACACTAAGTATCTGTTGGACACAAACATTTGCCGAGTGGTTGCCAATGAAGAGGAAGGTCTGACGTTGCAGGCAGACATAGATGGAATAGTAAGATGGGCAGATCAATGGCAGAAGGAATGGAAACCTGATAAATATGAGGTGGTGTATTTTGGTAAAAGGAATCAGACAGGGGAGAACTCAATGAATGGCAGCAAACAGGGAACTTCAGGGGTGGATCTCCACAGGTGCCTCAATGCAACTGGGCAGGGTAAAACATGAGTTGAGAAGGCAGCAGCGACCGTGGTGATAGCGATTCATTCAGTGAGACGTAGATTACAAAAGCTCGACAGATCTTTGTTTCGGCCATAGATGGGATACGGTGTGCAGTCCTAAGTGCCACATTACAGGAAGAATTTGATTGCATGGGTGGGGCTGCAGAGGAGATTCACCAGTTTGTTTCCTAGGCTGGAGCCTAACAGCTATGATTTTCTGCTGTGGAGTAGGTAAGGCGGAGGGGGATGTGTTTCAGAAAAATAAGATTAGGAACCGCATGCAGAGTGTAGATATACAGGAGTTGTTTATTTACTCAGAGGGCCAATAATAAGGGAACACACTTTGAAAGTGAACGCTTCGAGATTTGAAGATGATTTGATAATTTGTTTTCACGCAGAGGTTGTTGGAATCTGAACTGTATTTTCTGAGAGGGTAGTTGACAAGTGTAACCTCACAACCGTTCAGAATTAGTTTTATAAGCACTTCAAGTGTCCTAACATTGACGGCTACGGTCGTCGTGATGGAAAATGGGACGAATGTAGATCATGCTGGATTACTGACGGTGCAGAGTCTATGCTTCTCTGATTGAGCAAGATCAATCGTTGAGCAGCTCATGACAGAATGTGTTGTGTTTCCGGAGAACATGTTAATAATGGTTATAGAAATTAACTCTAATACTTTATAAGCAGTATGTTGATGTAAATGGAAATATAAACCAAGTGCAGATTCTGTTGTCTGAAAGCAGAGAATGGAGAACAAGTGTCAGAACCACGAAGAAACTCTGCTTTCAGTTCTGCCTTCCAGAAGAATTTAAAAAAATCTTCCAAGAAAACTGGCAAAACTAAGGGTTAGGTAGGGTGGACAGTGAGCGCTTTTCCTTGGATGGTGAAGGCTAAAATAGGGGACAAACTTTAATTGAGGGTTGATAGGTTTTTGACCGATGCTATGGGTAGTTTCTTCTCTGAGAGTAGTTGAGAATGGAACTCCCTGCCTGCTACAGTAATACAGTCGCCGACGTTAAGGGCATTAAAATGGGCATTGGGTTTTCATACGGAGATTCATGGAACTGAATAGTATAGATGGGCATCAGATTATATTCACTGATCAGTGTAACATCGAAGTCCGAATGCGTTGTAACGTCCTATGATCTATGTTCCATGTTCTATGTTTTAAGCTGGTAGGAAAAGAGAAGAGAATGAAATTAGTAAATACATTGTTTTGGAGAAATTATTGGGACTGAAAGTATTGGACAGAGACAAGGTCAACATAGAATTACGAAATGGGAATTATATTTGAGAAAATCACAGGCTGATATATTATGGGGAAGCAACCTGTGCAAGTTGTTGGGATTTTCAGACGGAGTTTTCATGAATCCCGAAGCCGCGTATTCAAAATAAGATCTTGTCGGATTGGGGCTCACTTAAGGATATAGTCTTTGAATGGGACAAGTGGCAGGAAACAGTGAGTCAAAGTTTTCGATTTTGACTTTCTTACCACGTGTATTTTTTCAGGAAAAAAGTCAGTGAAAAGATTTTAAAAAACCCCACTGTTTTGCATAATTTAAGAAAATCGAACAAGCGACAGATATAGAGTTAGGAAAGTCCATGGGCGCTGAGGCAGTTCCTCCACATCGATGACACCTGCACCGCCATCCCTCCATAACAGCTTCACCACCATCGACACCGGACCTTCCCAATATCGTACGTGCTGATCCACAGTGCCATCTTTGCCGCTGAACCACTACTCCTTCATCAATGCATCATCTCCCCTGTGCCTGACCCTCCAATGTCAGAGACATGTCACTTGCACTGGGCCCACCACATCGACATTTCTATAATGCCCTTCCACAATCAGCCTCATCACCGCCAGCGCAGGATGCAAGCAAAAACGAACTCTCCGATCCTCAGGCATCATCATCTTCTCCTGGACCCAATCTCACGCATTTCCTCTCCGCCGATGTAGCTGCTGCAGCTTCCAGGTCGTGTGCTTGCTCTGGAAATGTAAGGAGGGACTGAATCTCCTATGCATTGGGTCCAAATCGATGTCCGTTCCCTGGTCCCTGGTACAAAGCACTTAATGTCCACGACCTGATCCATGTTTCCAAAATCCGTATGTTTGGCTCTTCCCACGGTAGATGCTATCCAAGCTACAATGTCAGTAAGTTACAGAGAGAATGGAGAGCGGGAGAAAGTTAGAAAAAGAAAACATGTCAGAGCGGACAAAGTCCAACAAAAGAGACCTTGGAACTCAACCACCAAAATAAAGGAGCGTGTTATGAGAGACGAAGGCTCGGAGACTATCAGAGGAATAGGGCCTTGTGACGCAGTTGTTACCAATACACATGAAATATTTGGTTGCGACAATTAAATGCAATATCTGAAGTATTCTGACAGCACTAAACGATGCCATATTGTGAGTGGCTGAAGACGTGACAACTCTCCAAGGTGATTGAGACAAATGGAATGAATGGGCAAATACGTGGCAGATGAAGAGCGATGTAGACAGATGTTACATTGTGCACTTAGAGGACATTATAGAACGGCAGACTACCATTTGAAAACGGATTGATTAGAAATATTAGTCTGTGAAAGGTCTTATGCTCCCTGCAGCTTTACAGGCCTCAGTGACATCCTCTCCAGATCACTGTGAAGTATTGCGTGCAGTTTTGGTGTCCTTACCTAATAAAGAAAAATATATTTGCAATAACGGAATCACGCATTGTCCAGAGTATCCTTATATCTCAAATTTTCCAGTCTTAATTACATCATTTGAAATATTTATAACATCATTCCGGTAGTAGGTCGACAGTAATTGTACTCAGTACTGCAAACGTGAGCTTATCATTCTTGTACAGCCGCAACATGATGTTCTAACTCCTGTCTTCAATGCTTTGTCCAATGAAGGTAAGTGCGTCTAATTCATTCTAAACTGCTCTGTTTACCTGCGATTGTCTTTGAAGGAACTACCTAACTGCATCGCTGGATGTCTGTGTCTGACAACTCTCCCCAGAGCCCTATTGTTAACTCTAAATCGAGCCCTGGTTTGATTACGAAATGCAACCCCTCACATTTGTCTGCTTCAATCTCGATCCATCATTCCTCGGCCTACTGGCCCAGTTGATCAAGATCTCATTCTCTTAAATGACGATATTCATTGCCCACGATTTTAGTGTCGTCTATAAACGGTCTACTATTTTTCCTGTTTTCTCATCCAAATCATTTATGAAACTCGTAAACAATACTGGTCCCAGCAAAATGTCTTCTGGTATACCGCTGATCACAGGCCTCCAGGCAGAACAATAATTCACTCCGAACACCCACTGTCTCCTACTGTCAAGCCAATTTTATATCTAATTGGCTAGCTGTCACAGATCCCCTGTGATCTAAACTTATCAACCAGTGTACTACCTGGAACCTTGTTGGTTGACGACAACGTCTGCTCTTTTACTGTCATCTATCTCCTTGGTCATCTCTTGAATAATTTTAATCAAGTTCGTGAGATCAGTTTTACCAAATACAAACATGTACTGACTATCCAAAAGCAATCCTTGCATTTCCGAATCTCCTGCAAACAATTTTCCAACCCTGACATCGGACTCAAATGATTGCAATTACTCCGCTTTCCTGGCAATCTTTGTAAACTTAAAGTCAAAACATCATCTGTCTTCCAGTCCTCTGGCACCTCACCGGTGGCTGTAAATCATACAAATACATTTAAAAGACCTGAGGATTGTATTAATCGCAAAGATAGAAGTTGCTGGAAAAGCTCAGCAGGCGGGCAGAATCTGTGCAGAGAAATCAGAGCTAACATTTCAGATCCAGTGACACTTTCTCTGAACTCTTAAGAATCATACAAGTTTCTCAGCTCGTGGTCCTGCAATTTCTTCCCCAGCATCCAACAATGACCTTGGATACATTTGAATGGGTCCTGGGTATTTATCTGTGGTTATGCATTTCAAAAACGCAAGCACTTCCTCCTCTGTCATGCGGCCTCTATTCAAAACATCATGAAATGGATTTATTGTCTTGAGTTCCGTCGCTTCCATGACTTTCTTCACAGTAAGTACTGACATGATATATTCCTGTAGGATATCAGACATATATCAGGAACAGGCTGTCATGCATCGGAATGTGAACCCAACATGCCAGGCACTTATAAACTGTGTTGTTGAACAGATAAATGTGCTTCATTGCGCTTTTTTTTTCGTTTTTATAGGCATCTTCAGAATGTTTTATATTTTAACTTGGTTTTCTTTATTTTTCTGCTTAGCAAGAGGATTATGTCCCAGGGATGGGTTGGGAGGGATACCTTTTACTCTAATGCCAAATCATATGTGATGACTTGTAAAATCTTCGCTCTCCTCATGTGAATACATTTGACATTAAACCTAACAAGCCGAATTCGTCCCTATGTGGGTCCAAACGTAGATTGATTTCCGTTTTTCAGGGGCCCTATTCTGTTCTTAATTGCTCTTTTGCCCTTAATATCCTTGAAGAGTCCCTTTCGATTCTCTTTAACCTTGTTCATCAAGTCTATCTCATGTTCCCTGCTTTCCTTCCAGATTTGCCTTGGAAGTGCACTGCTGTAACCCATATGCTCCTCAAAGGACTCACTGCTTCCCAGAAACATACACCTGACGTATACCTCGTTCGATTTTCTTGACCAGAGCCTCAAAATCCCTATTCATGGACTGTTCCCTACTACTGCGAGCATTGCCTTTCACATTAAGAAGAACATGCTGTCCCTGAACTCTAATTAACTGGCTTTGGAAAGACTTCCACTTGCCTGACGTCCGTCTAAATATGTATAGCTGACCCCAATAGTTATTTTGAAAGATCCTGCTGAATCTATCAGAAGTAACCGTGCTCCAATTTATAATATTAACTTGTGGACCAGACCGCTCCTTCTCCAGAACTATTTTCAAATTAATGGAATTTTAGTCACTGCTCCCAAAATGCTCCCAATCGAACAGATCAGTCACTTGCTCTGCCTTATTTCCCAAGAGGAAATAAAGGTGAGGCCTATATCAGATCTGCCATGATCACATTGTATGGCAAGGCAGGGATGATTGGACTATTATTTGCATTTCCCTGAATGTTCATAGTTGTGTGTTTGTGTGCTTTTGTCTTTGTGTTTCAATGTGTCCTTCAGCGTATCAATGTGTGTATCTCTGCATCGGCATCTCTGAGTATTTGGGCTTCTGTTGTTTTGGGAGTGAATCCATTGACATGAGGATCAGAACGTCCCTCTTCAATGTCTCACTCTTTCTGCAACTCCCTCTCCTTCTGGAGTTTAAAGTGCTGTCATACGACCTTCTGCATGCAGACCCACGCCTCTGCACGAGAAGCAGCTTTGTTTGGAAAATGTATCAAAGACATTGAATCTCTCACAAATAAATTGAGTTTGCTTCACTGTCACATGCACTGCAATGAATGGAGTGGGAGTTTTGCAGTGTCTTCACATCTGGCAACATCTTAGGTGCAAGGTAGCTTGGTACAATATCTTAAGTATTTGGTACAAAATGAAAAGAATAATAAATGAAATTACAGCTGAAGAAAAATATGAAAATCAAAGAGCATGCACGATTTAAAGTCGCTTCATGACAGTCTGCGTCAGAACCGAGTCGACTAACTGCACTGGATCCAGTCTCCAAAATGTGCCAGGCTCAGTCTCCAGAATGCACTGGGCCCATGCGACATACCGCACTAGGCACAGTCTCCTTACTGCACTGTGTGCAGTCTGTATAGATTACCAGACCTAGAGTCCAGACCACACCGTGAAGAATCTCCGCACCGCACCTGTTCAGTCCCCCAGACCACATTTGCCGAAGTCTCCACTCCACGACGGGTCCATTGTCCAGATCACGCTGGGCCAATTCTCCAGACTACACTGGTCCCACTCTGCAGACTGCACCAGGCCTTGTCTCCAGACCAAACCAGACTCAGTCTCCAGACCGCACCAGGCCCAATCTCTTCGTGCTGACCAGATATCCACTCAGGTTCATCGATAAATACACTGCCGTGGTCAGGATAGCAACCAGTGCTGAACAGATATCTCGTCCTGGTTTACGGATGTGCTGCAGTGATCTGGAGAGTATTCCACACTCGGCAGATTGCTAGTTTGGAACGAGCAGTTCTTGATCGACACAGTGCACTGTGTTAAAAATTTAATTCCTCTGGCTTATGATGTCTGGGCTGATTCGGTAATGTGAAATCAGAGTGTGATATAAATAATCATTTCAGCTGATCTGACAATGCCTTCACTTTTTATTCCTGTGATTGGATCCTCTGTCTCTCACTCCATGAATGATGCAGTGTGATCATTCACAGTACATCATGTTTGTGAATATTCACTGTCCTGGCAGCAACCACAGCCTCTTCAATCAGAACCAGTCATCATTCTCTTCATCTTTAGGTCTCCACACAGAAAAAAAGGATGGCCTCTCAATTAAACGTTGTTCATTTGATACACAGCTCAAAACACCCTCCTGCTTGCTGCTCCCCATCGCCAAGTAACCACATCACAATATATCGCGTGTACTGAGAGCAATGTGGGAACTGTGAACATCAGCGAACATCTTAGGTGCAAGGTAGCAGGGAGATGGAGCAACACTTCCCATCTCTGAACGGGCTAGAGAGAACAATTCAGTGTACACTGAATATCGCTAAGTCCAGCATTCTGTCTCCATTTATGTAATGGCCAGTCTTTTATTCTTCAAGAAATATTCACATGTTCGCCATTATCCAGTTTGCATTCCACCTGTCAAACTTTTGTCCGTTGCTGACGCATTTACTGATTCTATACCTGCCGATTGTCTACATCCTTGATAACTTAGTTTCCTAACTACTTCGTGTCATCCAGAAATGTAGTTGTTTGTTCCATTTATGAAAAACATCATAGGTAGAGATTGCAAATAGTACTGGTCACTGTGTCACTGCAGTCCTTAGTTTCTGTTAAACTGATAAAGAAACTAATTTCTCTCATTCATCACTGCTTCCCGCTCAGTTGCCAGTCCTCCCCGTATTCCTGTGCAGCAGTTTTGGAAAGCGTAGTATTCCCGTCCATTTCCTTTGTAACAGACATAAGAGATGAAAAAAATCGACTCCAATTGCTGAGAACCGCCTGAAACACTCAATCAATGAATGTTATTTGTGACTGACCGAACTTATGTTAATTGGGCAACAGCTAAGACCGCAAGTTAAGATGCTGTTTCATGGAGAAGGAGACATTGGTCTGAAGTCTTCTCACGCATTTAAAGAGGTGAGTATGGTTTTCCTGCGTTTGCATTTCTTCCCGACACAGGATCAACCATAAGTTAAATCAAAAGACAGAAGCTTTCACCTCTATTTGTCTTCAAGGAACTGAGACAGAATCCTTCAGGACGGCGACGTTTTCACTCTTCGTATTAGAAAATGGAAAGAAGTGACCTGTGTCTGATCTCGAGTGATCGAATGTGCAGAAATGTTCCAGAAACCATCTCTTATTATGACTGGGTCTTTGTGTGTTTGGGGAAGTGGGGAGGCGTTCTTGTACTATATGACTATTTTTATCATTAATTTAGAACGTCTAATTTGTTATTTCACCTTCAATTATTATAATCTCTGATTACAGTGACACGTATGAAAGCCTCACTCGGTCGTCAATCAAACTGGTCAAGTTGCCTCCAGGCTGATGTATAATGCCTTTGTTTGCTTCCTCATAGTTAACGTAGTGACGATCTACGTCCTGCTTTGTAAAGATTGTGGATTATCTTCATGTGTCAGACGTTACTTGGGGGCGATGGCAGTGGCAGATCTACTCGTCATTATCCTTGACCTGATATTGAGACAAATTCCCATCCTATTTCTGAAACCGTTTTATTTCCTATTCTCCATCCGCGTGTGTAACATCCACGCCGTCCTGCTTTACGCAGCAACTGACTGTTCTGTCTGGTTCACCGTCACTTTCACCTTTGATCGGTTTGTGGCCATTTGTTGCCAGAAGCTGAAAATTAAATATTGCAGTGAGAAAACGGCAGCTGTGGTCCTGGGAGTAGTGACTGTGCTGAGCTGTTTAAAGAACATTTTCTGGTATTTTATGCTCGGAGATCGCTATCAGCTGTTTAACTTACCCTGGTTTTGTCGTGCAGACATACCTACTGATTCCCTATTAACCTGGGCAATCATCGAGTTCCTCCACTACATTATTACCCCGGGTCTCCCTTTTCTCCTGATTCTGCTGCTCAATGTTTTCACTGTAAGACACATTTTAAAGACCAGTAGAGCGCGGAGGAGACTCCGGGCTCACACCAATAAAGACGCTCAGTCTGACACAGAAATGAGTAATCGAAAAAAATCCATCATTTTATTGTGTGTGATCTCGGCCAATTTCATCCTGTTTTGGTCAACGTTAATGCTGTATTCTATTTGGAACCAGATGCGATTGCTTGTGCATAGCAGTTTGCGACTAGATTTCTTTGTGATGGATTTGGGCATTATGCTGCAGCTCCTCAGCTGCTGCACAAACACCGTGATTTATGCAGTCACCCAGACTAAGTTCAGACAGCAGCTGAAGAAAGTGCTGAAATTTCCCTTTACACAAATTCATCAATCAATCAAATTCACTCAATAATCAATCTATCCGTGGGTTTCTCATTTCAGTTCAATGTTTCAACAATGAAGCAGCTTGTCGCTATGATAACAGACTGAAGTTAGTGCTGGTTTGTTCAATCTTGTCCCACAGCGGATTACAGGGACGTATTTCAAGGTTTCTCTCAACCCAATGATCAGCAAGATAAGGCACCATCCCATTGGCTGTACCAAATACATCAATTTGTCAGCAATAAAAATGTTCATTGTGAAGTGCCATGCAGCAGAATCAACGATATTGGTGTTTGTCATTGTGTTGAAAAAGCTGAGCTGAGATCGACAGACTCAGCCCCAAGCCCTGCTCCTCAGGGAAGTGGAGGCGAACGGGACTGTGCTCAAGAGTTGTGTTTAAATCATCCTGTGCATGTTTTTTACCTGTGGGTCACCCACCGCAACCAGGTAATGGGCATAATTCATCTTTCTACCCCGTTAACACAATTTCCACTCAATCGCATCCGTCTATCTCTCTCTATCCTTCCATTCCTCTTTCCCCTTTGACTCCTCTCTTGCACCATTTCGCCAGATGCTCTTCCCCCTCGTCATTTATTTCCCTCTGTCTCTCTGCACACACTCTATTTCTTTCCCCTTCCGCCTTTCACTCTCACTCATCCTACACCACCGCCACCCTCCATCTCTCACCCACCGATTTCTTCTCCGTCATTCTTATTTATCACCCTCCCTTTCTCTCTCACACCCCTGCTGTCTCTGTCTCCCTCATTTTTATCTCTCCTTAATTTTCTCCCTCCTCCCAACAACCCTACAGCTGTCTTACCTTCCACGCCTCCATCAAACTCTCCACATCTTTCCCATCACTGGGTCAGAGGGAGTGAGAAGGACGAGCGAGTGTGTGCGTCTGATAAAGTCGGAAAGAGAGGGAGAGCGAGAGATTCATTGAGACTGAAAGGTAACTGAGAGAGAGTGGGAGTGTGAGCGAGAGAAAGAGGCGATAGAGCATCGCGCAGGAGACTGACAGGAAGGTGAGCAAAAAGTTTTAAAACTCACCCTTGGCATCGGTGCCCGCTATTGCTTTTCGAGCAGTAGGGTGTTCGCAAGCGTCGAGCAAGTGGGTGTCGGGAAGGTAAGCAAAATATTCGTAACCACTCCTCTGAGCGCGACCCAGCCATTGTTGTTCCAACAGGATGTGTGGGAGCTTCGAGCAGGAGGCTGTCGGAGAGGTCACGAGTTTCCATATTTGGGCATTTGCTTTAGCTTAAACATTACTCATGTGGTGCCTTCCAGCAATCCTTCTCTAAACAAACAAAAATCAGTGCATCGGTTAGTGAGGTGATGTATTTTCTTTCGTGTTTCACTTTTTCAGCGGTGCATTTGGAAACTTAGAGCAGTGGGACAGTAGGTTCACGCAGTTGAATATTCATCCTGCAGTATGTGGGAGGACACGGTCACCTCTAATGTACCTGCTGACTATATTTGTGGGAAGTGCACGCAGCTGCAGGTCCTTGAGGACCCTGTCATTGAACTGGAGCTGGAGCTGGATCAATTTCGGATCATTCAGGAGGCGGAGGGCGTTATTAACAAGGTTTCCAGGTTACGTAGTTATTCGACAGCTCCGTGAAGAAGGGAGTTGGGTTACCATCAAGTGGGAGCCGGCAGGCAGTGCAGGTTTCTCCTGTGGTCTTTTCCCTCAAAATACGTAAACCATGTTGGATGCTGATGCAGGGAGGACCACTTACCAGTGATGCGCTGTGGAGCAGAGCTACCTCTCGAAGACTCTGTCCCTGTCACTCAGAGCGGAGTGGGGAAAAGGAGCAGAGCTTCAATCATTGCAGATTTCATAGTCCTGGGACAGATATGAGATTTTGTGGTTACTAAGGAGAGACTCGCGATGGGTGTGTTCCCACTTGTGTGCGACAATTCGTGATGTCTCTGCTCGTGTTTTCCAGATCCTTGATTGGGAACAAGAGCAGTTCCAAGTTGTGGGCCACATAGGCGCATCGAGGAAGAAAAATAAGGATTGGAGAAAGCAATTCAGATAGCTAGGATGGAACCTGAGAGCAGGAACAAACTGAGTTATTATCTTTGGTTTATTGTTCGTGCCACGTGCTCGTGAAGTAAGGAACAGTGAGAATGCGACGCAGAACCCGTGACTGCAGGACAGAACAGAAGGGAAGGTTTTGGATTGTTGGATAATTCGAGCTCTTTCTGAGGAATGTGGGACTTCATAAAACAGCATGGTCTTCACGTGAATCAGAGGGAGACCAGTAGTCTGGAAGAATTTGGCAACTCCATTCGGGGAGAGTGTTTATACTAACGCAACAGAGGTTTGGGAACCTGAGTTGGCATTACAGTGTACAGGATGTTGAGGGTGCTGATGTTAGGGATAGGTTTGAAATGTTGGGAGAGGGCACTGGCAATCAAGATGTTGGTTTGAAATGTGTGTGCTTCAATGACAGGAGACTCAGAAACAAAGAGAGGGTGAAAGTGCAGCATTGATTTTAATGTGGTCGTTGTAGAGGCATGGCTAGAGGAGCGAAAGGAATGGTTGTTCCCGATTCCAGGATAGAGATGCTTCTGCAAGAATAGAGAAGATGTTAAAAGAGCCAAGCATATGTCGTATTTTTAAACAAGGGTTGTAATACTGCAGATGAGATAACTCATATTGAGTTTGAGGACTCATCCACTGAGGTAATTTTGATGTGGTTAGAAACAGAAAAGGAGAGTTCACTCTACTGGGAGTGTTCTGTATGCCTCCGAAATATTCCAGGGATGTAGAGGAAGGGATGGCTAAGACGATGCCCGATTGCAGCGAGACGAACGGGAACTTTGACTTCCCCAACGTAAGCTAGGAATACTATAGTTACAAGCAGTTTAGGTGGGTCAGTATTTGTTCAATGTGTGCAGAATGGTTTTTGACACAATATGTTTAATGGCCAACAAGGGAAGATGCCATATTGGAGTTGGTATTGGGGAATGAACCCGGCGACGAGTTAGATTTGTCGGTGGGTTAGCTCTTTGGCAATAGTGCACATAATTCGGTTATGTTTAAAATAGCAGCGACAGGTATATATTGCAAGGAAAGAGGTAGGAATGGGGGCGAAAGCAATTATGATGCGATCAGTTAAGATTTAGGATGGACAGGATGGGGAAGGAAACTGCAGGGGACTGGCACACCTGACCTATGGGGCTTAATCAAGGAACAGCTACTGCAGGTTCCTGATAAGAATATATCTATTAGTGGTGAAGGCAGTTATCAAAGAATATAAAACACTTGTCAAGAGGAAGAATGCTTATGCGACGGTAAGGCAAGACGTCCAGGTTAGCAGTCATAAGACTTATAAGTTAGACAGAAAACTTATGTCTAACGTAAGAGGGCTCAGAAGAGACAGTAGAGTGCACGAGAAGTTGTTGTTGGATATGATGAAGGAAAAAACCAAGACGTTTTACAAGTAAATCAGAAATAAAAGAATTACTGGATTACATTGAGGGCCAATCAAAGACAGTCGTGGCAATTTGTGTGTGGAATCTGAGCACATGGGGAAAGCACTTCATAAATACTTTTCGTCAATTTCCATATTGGAAAACCGCAATGCTTTTGATAAAGCGGAGATACAGGCTAACAATTTAACTGGGATTGGGGTTAATAAAGAGGAGATTTTATTAAGTCGAGAAGATCCGAATTAAGGTAAATTCCCTGGGCCCGATGAGATTTATCCTCAGATTCTTTGGGAAGCCAGGGAGGAGATTGCAGATACTTTGGCTTCCATCTTTATGTCGTCATTGTCGTCAGGAGTATTGCCAGAAGACTGGAGGATAGGGAACGTTGTTCCTTTGTGTCAGAAGGGGAATCAGGGCAACGTTTCTAATTATAGGTCATTTAGACATCCTTCGATTGTGCCAAGTTGTGAAGGGATTTGAAGAAATAGGATGTATAATCAGCTGGAAAGGAATAAATTGATTAGGGGTAGCCAACACAGTTTTGTGAAGGGTAGGTCGTGCCACAATTGATTATTGCGTTCTTCAAGAAGGTGACAAAAAACAGGTGGATGAAGGTCAAGCCGTGTATATGGACTTCCGTAAAACGTTTGATTAGTTACCACGCAATAGGCTATTGCGTATAATACGGTGTTTTTGCATTGAATGTCATAGCGGTTTGGATCAGAAATTGGCTCGCTGAAATAAGGTACAGGGTCGTGGTTGATGGGAAATGTTTATCCTGGAGCTCTGTTGTCAGTGGTGTTCCGTAAGGATCTGTTTAGGAGCCACTGCTGTTTGTTATTTTTATAAATGATCTGGACATGTGCAGAGAAGGATGGATTATTGAATTTGCGAATGACGTGAAGGTGGGCAGAGTTGTGGATAGCGCTAAAGGAAGTCGTGGGTTACAGAGGAACACCGATAAGATGCACAGCTTGTTTCAGCAGTGGCAAATAAAGTTTAAAACAGATAAGTGTGAGGTAGTTCACTTTGGAAGGAGTAACAGGAATGCACAGGACTGGACTCATGGTAAAATCCTTTGCAGAACAGAGAGATCATGGTGGCCAGGCGAAAACTCACTAAAAGTTTCTACACGTGTTGGTAGGGTTGTTAAGAAGGCATAGGTTTTGTTGACGTTTCTTTGTGGAGCGACTTACTTTCGGAGCCAGGAGGTTATGCTTCAGCTGTACAAGACACTGCTAAGTTTGCGCTTGCAGTATTGAATGCATTTCTGGTCACCGCATTAGAGGAAGGATGTAGCGGGTTTGGAAATAGTGCAGAGGTGATTTACTAGGATGTTGTCTGGTTTGGCAGAAGGTCCTCTGAGGAACGTCTGAGGCTTTCTTCGTTGGAGAAACTAAAGTTGAAAGGATTTAATCGAGACACATAAGGTACTCAGAGCGTTCGACTGGCTGGACAATCACAGCCATTTTCATCCAATGGTGAAGGCTAACACGACGAGACATCTCTTTAAAAAGAGGGCTGATTGATGTAGAACAGATATTTGGGGTAGATTCTTTACTCAGTGTGTAGTAGGGGCGTGGAACGGCCTTCCTGCAGAAATTGCAGACTCACTGACGTTAAGTGAATTTTAATGGACATTTGGCATGCATATTGTAAGTTATCGGATTGTGTAGGTTAGATGGGCATCAGATAATTTTGATAGGTCTGCGCAACATCGAGGGCTGAAGAGCCTGTGCTACGCAGCAACGTTGTATGTTCTATATTCGATGAGTGCGAGTGTTACAGAGAGAGAGGGAAAAGGGTAGCCTGAGAGGGAGTCAGGGCAGAGTAGAGAGAGAGAGAATGGGACAGGAATAGAGAAAGACTGTGAGAAAGATATAGAGAGTGAGGGATGCACAGACAGAGTGTTGGAGGAGATGAGAGAGAATGAGGGAGAGTTATGGGGTGTCGAGAGAGATAGAGAGGTAGAGGATAAAGAGAGACAGTTGGATTTCGGCAAAAATGAGATACAGAAAGGAAGGTGTCTCGAGAAAAGGAGGGTTACAAAGAGAGTGGGAGAAAGAGCGATGGTGGTAGGAAGAGGAGAGTGGTAATGGAGAATAGAGAGAAAGATTGGGGAAGGTGTTGGAGAGAACGAAAGAGAGTGGGAGGCCGGGAGAGAGAGTGGGGCGAACTGAGGTGAGACAGAAATAATGAGGCCATTAGAGAGATAGTTGAAAGGGGGACGGAGAGACACAGAGAGGTAGGGGTGTTGAGAGAGAGAAAGCGAAATTGGGAGGTTGACGAGGAACAGACAGAGTGGGGGTGGAGAGAGAGGAAGCGTGGGGGAGTGGGGTAGAGTGAAGTTCAGGGAGTGGGATAGAGGGAGAGAGGCAGTGGGAGCGGACTGTCGAGAGACAGTGATGGGGTGAAGATGTTGAGAGTGGAAAGTGGGTACACAGAGAGAGAGTGAGAGGTGTGCGGTGAGAATGCGAGGAGATTACGGAGAGTGAGCGAGTGGAACAAGATCACAGAGAGTAGGAGTGTCTTAGAGTGAGAGATTGAGAGAGGGTTAGAAAGAGGGAAAGAGAATCAGAGCTTGCTGGGAATAGTGTGAATGTATTGGAGGGGTGATGAGAGAGACAGGGTGAGGAGGGCATAGAGATATAGGAAGAGCAAGACTGGCGGAGCGGTCCAGAGCGAGAGAAGGGGAGTGAAACGAGAGTATGCTTGTGGTCGGGAGAGATGGAGAGTGAGGGACGGCGCTAAAGAAAGAGAGCGTATGTGAGGTGGCAAGGAGAGATCACAGAGATAGGTAGGACTAACGATCGAGAGAGATAGGCGGGCGGGTAGTGTGAGTGCGGGGTTGGAGAGAGGATGGGGTGAGCATTCGCGAGAGAGGAAGAAACAGTGGGCCAGGCGAATAGAGTGAGTTGGAGTTGGATAGGGAGGAAGATTTGGAGGGGGGATAGAGAGAGGTTGAGCATGCCTGGGCATGGGGTGGTAGCGAGAGAGATAGAGATAGAAAGAGAGTGAGGGACCAGGGAGAGAGACTGAGAGCGTGCTCGAGAGGCTGGGCAGGGTATGGAGAGGCCGTGTGTGAGAGGGAGGTGAGAGAGAGAGAGAGAGATGGAGTCGGTGTTTCGAGACAGAGACAGAGAGAGGGAGAGAGAGAGAGGCAGGGAGGGGGTAGCGAGTGAGTTTGGGAGAGGGCAGGCAGAGAGATGGGAGTGTCGAGAAAGAGAGCATGGGACTGTTACAGAGAGAGAGAGTGACAAGGATGTTCGTGGGAGGAAGAGATTGTGGGGTGTGTGGAATTTGAGAGCGCGGGAGGGATGTAGAGACAGGGAGAATGGGAGGGTTGCAGAGACAGACAGAGTTGGAGGAAGGAGGAGAGTGAAACAGAGACGGAGCTGGAGGTAGAGGAGGGGGTTGAAAGAGTGCGAGAGATGCTTACAGAGAGAGCAAGGAAGTGGTGGTGGTAGCGAGGGAGATAATGGAGGGACTAGAGAGGGTGATCGTGGGCGAGGTATCGGCGAGGCAGAGAAACACAGTGGGAGGCAGGCAGACAGGCAGAGTGGGGGAGAGATGGAGAGAGAGGGAGGCAGAGGGTCAGAGAGAGGGATTTGGAACAGAGAGAGGCTGACTTGGAGAGGAGAGGTGTCGAGAGTATGTGCGATTTGTAAGTCGTTCAGAGAGGGAGAAATAGTGGGAGGGGAGACACAAATACGTAGAAGTCGGCGTGAGAGAGAGAGGGAGAGGGTAGGGGCGCCGAGGGAGGGTGGACCAGGTATATAGAGACAAACAGTGGATGGTAGGTAGAGCGAGAGAGAGAGTAAGGGATGGAGAGGGAGGAAAGGAGAATACAGAGAGAGACAGTGACAGGGAAAAGAGAGAGTGCGAGGAGAATACAGAGAGAGATGAAAAGGGATGTGGATGGAGTGACAGAGGAAGATGGGTGTTGAGAGAAAATACGTTGGTTGGTTTGAAAGTGAGAGAGAGAGGTTGATGAGGGGAGGATAAGAGAGACAATGCGCGAGAGTGGCGAGGGGAAGAGTTGGCGGGAGGTAGAGAGAGTGATCAGCATATACAGAGAGAGTGGGAGGGATGTAGAGAGGAGGGTGCGAGTATCATAGATAGATAGAAAGAGAGTGAGGAGCGGACTAGAGAGGGACAGATTTGGAGCTGTTTGGTGAGATAGAGTTGGATATATGTAGAAAACGAGAAGGTGTGGTTGCAGAGTGAGGGTGTGAGCTTCAAAGGCAGTGAGTGCGAGGCAGTTGGAGATAGAGTGAGAAGGCGGCAGAGGGAGATTGTGGGACAGGTGTAGAGAGAGAGGGAAAGTTCTAGAGTGAGATAGAAAGAGATTGTGACAGGAGAGAGAGAGAGAATGACAGGTATGTATCGAGACAGAGAGTGCGAGAAAAAGCAACCATCAGATAAAGGGAGTGAGGCAGAGAGAGAGATCAAACAAGATGGAGAGGAAGGGAGAGAGAATCAAGCATGGAGAGGGAGACAGAGAGTGGGTCTGTAAGGGAGAAGGAAAGAGATACCTGCATTTATTGGGAGAGTCAGACAGACGGAGATGAGGAGACAGCATCAGATAGAGGGAGTGAGGACGGCAGAGTCAGTCAGAGTGTGAGGGAGACGGAGTCACACATACAGAGACGGAGACTGACAGAATCCGACAGGGAGAGGGAAATAGGGAGTCAGAAGAGAGGCAGAGAGAGATTCAGACAGAGGGAGAGGGAGAGAGAGAAATTCGGGGAAGTGATTGCGTGAAAGATTCTAGCAGTGAGGCAGGCAGGTGGAGAGGGAGAGAGTTAGGCACAGAGAGCGGTAGATATAGAGAGTGAAGGACAATAAGACAAAGGGAAATGTAAAGAGGGGAGAGAATCAGACAGAGGGTAAGGGTGAGAGGGAAATGCGGGGAAGGGATTGTGAGAAAGATTCTGACAGAGAGACAGGCAGTTGGAGAGGGACAGTGAGAGAGTTAGACCCAGAGAAGGGGAAGGGAGAGTTAGAGAGTCAGACAGAGGAAGATAGAAAGAGGAAGAGACAGAGTCAGGTATAGGGAGAGGGAAAGTGGAAGACTCAGACATTGGCCGGGGTGGGGGGGTGAGAGAGAGTCAGCGAGCGAAAGAGGTAGAGAGAGCGGCACACACAGGGAGAGGGAGAGGAAGAGTCATACAGATTGAGGGGGGAGAGAGAGATAGAGAGATGGAAAGGGCGAGAGAGCGTCACAGACAGAGAGTGGAAAGAAAGAGAGTCGGACAGAGGGAGCAGGGAGAGAGAGTTTAAGACACAGGGAGAGAAAGCGATGGCGAGAATGATAGAAAGAGTCCAACCGAGAGATGGAGAGACGGACAGAGCGTCAGAGGGAGAGGGAGACAGAGAGATCCGGGCAGAGTTAGAGGGAGACAGAGAGAGAGAGTCAGGTAAATGCAGAGTGAAAAGGATAGAGCGAGTCAGACAGAAGGAAAGGCAAAGTCAGACAGACTTAGGGAGTGAGAGTGTTAGACAAATAGACAGGGAGATTGACTAATACAAAGAGCTGAAAAGGGAGAGAGTCAGAGGGAGAGGGAGAGGGAGTGTCAGACAGACACTGGGTGAGGGGCTGACGCAGAGAGTATGTCAGGCAGAAGGCACGAGAGACATAGTGAGGCAGAGTCAGGCAAAGGAAAATGGAGAGTTGAAGAGAGAGAATTCGATAAGCAGGCAGAGGGCGAGGGAATCGGAGATACTACGTCAGAGACAATGGGGACTGAGGAACAGAGAGAGAAAGAGAGTGATACAAGGGAGAGCGAGACGGTTTCAATCAGAGGGGGAGGGGAGTGAGTGTGTGTGTGTCAGACGGGAGTGATACAGAGAAAGAGTCAGACAGTAGTGTCAGGGTGAGAGAGAGATTCGGAGAGAGAGAGAGAGAATTTGGAGAGAGTTGGAAGGAGAGCCAGACAGAGGTAAAGGGAGAGGTATATACTTAGGCAGAGAGAAGGGGAGAGGGAGAAGAGACATATTCAGACAGAGGTAAAGGGAAAGAAAGACAGTCGGACAGAGGGAGAGGGAGAGTCAGACAGAGGGAGGGAAGACAGAATCAGACAGATGGACAGGATAAGTAGAGATTAGGACAGCGGGAGAAGATGTGAGAACGTCAGCCAGAGGGAGACAGTGAGAGCACGTCAGACAGAGGGAAAGGGAGAGACGGGTTGAATGTCAGACAGATTGACAGGGAGAGGTGGACTGTGAGTCAGGCAGAGGGAAAGGGAGAATGAGAGAGAATAAAACAAATGAAGAGAGACCGTCGAAAGACGGAGGTGAGAGAGACAGACAGAGGGAGAGGGATGCAACGACAGACAGGGAGAAGGAGAGGGAGTCAGACAGAGGGAGTGGGAGAGTGAGTCAGGCGGAGGAAGGATGAGAGGGAGAGTGAGACAAAGGGACGGGGAAGAGAAAGAATCAGATATAGGATGGGGAGAAAGAGGGAGACAGCCAGAGAAATATGACATTGAGAGTGAGACGGAGCGAGAGGGAGACGGATAGAAAGAGTCAGAATGTGGGAGAGCGAGAGAGCCAGGAGGAAGGAATGGGATAGAGAGAGCCTGACGGATAGAGAGAGAGAGATATCGCACATCGGGAGGGACTGGTAAGAGATTCAGACGGAAGGGGGTAGGAAGAGAGAATCCGACAGCTGGTAGGAAGAGGGCGAGTCAGATGAAAGGAGAGGGAGAGACAGTCACAGAGAGATAGAGAGAGTTTGAGACCGAGGGGGAGAGAGTCAGAAAGTGGAAGAGTAGGTGTGGCAGAGTCAGAGCGGGAGAGTAAGGGACAGAGCGTCAGACAGATGGAAGATGGATGGAGAGACAGAGAGAGACAGACAACGAGAAGGAGAGACGGAATTCAGACAGAGGGAGGGGGAACCGAGAGACGGAGACAGTCAGGCAGACGATGAGGGAGAGAGAGTCGGACCAAGGGCATTAGAGAGAGAGACAATCAGGGAGAGGGAGGGAGAGAGTTTCTGACAGAATGAGAGAAAGAGACAACAGAGCGTCAGACAGAGGGGGAGACAGAGGGAAAGAGAGTGTCAGACGGGGTGTGGAAAGACAGAGTAGAGAGCCAGACCGGCGGGTACGGTGGAAAGAGAGAGAGAGGGCGAGAGAGAGAGGGCGAGACAGAGAGAGAGTGTCAGATAAAGGGAGAGGTGGAGACAACGAATCAGATGGAGGAGGTGAGTGAAAGAGGAAGAGAAAAAGGGAGAGGGAGGGAGTGAAAGGGGGAGTTGAGCAATAGGAGGGGAAAAAAAAGAGAGAGTATGCCAGATTGAGAGGGAGAGAGAGGCAGACAGATGGAGGTGGCGAGACAAAGAGTCAGAGAAGGCAAGAGGATTTCAGATAGAGTGAGACGGCGAGAGAGTTTCAGACTGAGGGAGAGGGAGAGCGTCAGACAGATGGAGTGTTACAGGCTGAGTGAGTCTGAGAGAGAGGGGGGAAGAGTCTGGCAGAGGAGAGGGAGAGAGAGTGCCAGTGTGTGATAAAACGAGGTAGAGTCACTCGGGGTAGAGAGAGAGAGAGAGGAAGAGTCAGTCAGAAGGAGAGAGAGTTAGGCAGTGAGAGAGCGGAAGAAGAGAGAGAGTAGGCAGAGGGTAATGGGCAGACAACGGCACAGACAGTAAATGGTAGAGGAAAGTGAGACTCAGACGGAAGGAGAGGAAGAGGGAAAGATAGAGAGTCAGAGAGAGAGGGAAAGCAGGAGAAAGAGTCAGACAGAGGGAATGGACAGAGACTGACAGAGTGAGAGAGTCAGATAGATTCCGATCGATGCAGTTAGAGAGTTACAGAGAGAAAGAGAGGGAGGAAGGGAGTCGGAGAGAAAGAGAAAGAGAGAGACAGAGAAAGAGAATTTGGAGAGAGGGATGAGGAGAGATAGGGTGAGACAGCGAAGGAGATGGCGGGAGAGAGAGAAATTGTGAGAGGAAGAGATGGAGTGTCAGGCAGTGGGATGGGTGAGAGAAAGAATTGGGCAGTGAGAGAAATAGAGAGAATGTCAGAAAAAGGGAGGGGGAAAGCGGAAGAGAAAGTCTGACAGAGGGAGAGGAGATAGAGGAGATAGAGTCAGAGAGGGAGAGAGTGAAAGACAGCGTTTCAAACAGAGGGAGAGTGAGAGAAGAGTTGGACAGAGAAAGAGGGACAAACCGAGTTGGACAGATGGAGTGCGAGGGGCGGGGAGATAGAGTCAGGCAGAGGTAAAATGAGAGACAAACAGAGTCATACCTAAGGAGAGAGTGAGAATCTATCAGAAGGAAAGGAAGGGAGAGAGTCAGACAGACGTTGAGGGTGGGGAGAAAGAGAGAGAGATTTCAGGCAAATAGAGGCAGAGGAAAGTGGGAGTCAGACAGTGGGAGAGGGAGAGAAACACAGAGGGAGAGAGAGTGAGTGTGTCAGGGAGAGGTTTGATGGAGAGAGTGTGAGTCAGACAGGGGGTGGGATGAGAGATTGATAAACAGACATAAGGAGAGGAAAGTGAGAGCCATACAGTGAGAGAAGGAGAGGGATCGGGAGAGAGTGAGGCAGAGGGAGAGAGAGAATGTGTCAGACACAGGGAGAGGGGAGCGACAGATAGAGTCAGATAGAGAGAGATACATGCACAGAAATTGCAAAGGGGAAGAGTGTGAGAGAGAGCTGGAGATGGAGACAGCTTAAAACAGAGGGAGAGGAGAGATGTCAGACTGAGGGAGAGGGATGGAGAGAGACTCAGAGAGAGGGGGGATTGCCAGAGGAAAAGAGAATTGTAAATAGTTTGTGGAAGACGAAGTGATAGAGATGAACAGCATGGAAACAGAGACTTCAGTCCAACCCGATCAGATATCGCAACCAGTCTTGTCCCACTTGCCAGCATCCGGCCCGTATCCCTCCAAACCCTTCCTATTCATATATCTATCGATCAGAGAGTGGGAGGGGCAATAAGGGGGAGAGAGAGGGGAAGAGATAGGGAAAGGGAGAGACAGGCAGAATCAGAGAGTGAAACAGAGATTTAGACAGAGGCAGAGATAGACAGAAAGAGTCAGACAGAGGCAGACGAAGACACCATAAGAGTGTCAGACAGAGAATAAATGGGGAAGAGAAAGTCCGAGAAAGGGAGAGGGAGAGGGAGAGAGACAACGTATGACAGAAGGTCAAGAAGAGGGAGAGTGTGTCAGAAGGAAATAGAGGGAGTGTGATAGACTCATGCAGAGGGATATTGAGGGAGGAATATTCAGTTAGAGGAAGGGGTGGGAGGGTGTGTCAGGCAGAGTGAGAGGGACAATGACCAACTAAGACAGGGAGGGAGAAAGAGTCAGGGAGAGAGAGAGGAGGAAAACAGTGAGTGAGGCAGAGGGTGAGGGGGTGAGATAGTGAGAATCAGACAAACATAAGAAGAAAGTGAGTGCCAGACAGCGAGAGACAGGGAGGGATGAGAGAGTGTCAGACCCCTGAAGAGGCGGCAGGAGAGAGGGAGAGAGTGGAAGAGCGAAAGAGAGAGAGAGATAGTCAAACAGAGAGAGAGGCAGAGAGAGAGAGAGAGACAGGGAGAAGGCAGAGGAAGTCAGACAGAACGGGAGACTGTGTGTGTGTGAGAGAGAGATAAAGACAATCAGATTCAAACAGCAGGAGAGGAAGGGAGAGCGAGAGGGAGAGAGAGGGGGAGAGAGACAGAGACAGAGAGACAGAGCCAGACATTCGGAGAAGGAGATTGAGAGAATGTGCCAAGCAGAGGGACATATATATATATATATATATAGAGAGAGAGAGAGAGAGAGAGAGTCAGGCAGAGGATGAGGGAGAGTGCCAACAAAATGAAGAGGAGAGGGAGACATCGAGCGGGAGATGGAAACAGAGACAGACAGAGATATACAGCGGGAGATCGAGAAACAGTGAATGTCAACAAGGGAGGATGGGTGGGGAGAGAGAGTAAGATGGAAGGAGAGATAATCCGACAGATGGTCACAGAGACAGAGAATCCGACAGAGGGAGAGGCAGAGATAAAGAAAATCAGTCAGAGGGAGAGAGAGGAGGGAGAAAGAGACTGAGACTGAGGGACAGGGAGAATCAGACATATGGAAAGGGAGATAGGCAGTCAGAAAGAGGGACAGGGTAAGAGAATGGGAGAGTCGGAAACTGGGATCAGATAGACAGAGTGTCAGGCAGAGTGAAAGTGCCACAGAGAAACTCAGATTGAGACAGAAGGAGAGAGAGATAGAGACAGACACTTGGAGAAGGAGAGAGAAAATGTGTAAAGTAGAGGGAGAGAGAGAGTCACAGCGAGTTCGGGGAGACAGATACAGAGAGAGTCAGACAAAGGGAGGGGAATGGAGGGACAGAGTGATATGGAGAGAGAGGATCAGGCATCTGGGGAGCGAGAGAGAGAAAGTGAGACAGAGGATATATATATCGGAGTGCGAGAGAGAGAGAGAGAATGAGTCAGACAGAAGGAGAGTGACACCAGGAAAAATAAAGAGTTTCTTTGTGTCAGACCGAGGAGAGAGGGACAGAGTGTCAGACAGAGAGAGACTGAGAAAAAAAAACGTCAGACAGAGGCAGAGGAGAGAGAAAGAAAGACAGAGAGAGCGAGTAAGAGAGAGACAGACATACGGGGGCGGGAGACAGAGATTCGGACAAAGGGAGAGGGAGGGAGATAGAGACAGACAAAGGGGAGAGGAAGAAAAAGAGTCAGCCAGAAGGCGAGAGAATAAAAGTCAGCCAGAGGGGCAGAGATGGAGAGGACGTCGGACAGAGGGTGTGTTTGAGAAACAATGAGAGGAAGTCAGTGGGAAGGTGCAGGAAGAGAGATTAGGACACAGGGAGAGAGGAGTTAGAGGAAGTGAGAGCGTCAGAGAGATATAGGGAAGGAGAGACAGATACAGATCGAGAGTTACGCAGTGTGACAACGTCAGACAGCGGTAGAGTATGCGAGTGAATCAGATGGAGGGAGGAGAGAGCGAATGTCTGTCAGAGGGACAAAGGAAAGGAGTAAATATTAGAAAGAGGAAGAGATAGATTCAGACAGGGGAGAAGGAAAGTAAGACAGTCAGACACAGGGAAAGAGAGACAGAGAGTCAGACCGAGGGAGATAGAGTGTGAGTTTGACAGAGTGAGATGGTGTGAAGGAGAGAGTCCACAAGTGGGAGAGAGAGAGTCAGAGTCAGTTAGAGAGCCAGAGCTAGAGTTATACAGTGGGAGAGGGACAGGGAGTCAGAGCGGTGGTGACAGTATAGAAAGACACAGATATATACATACAGAGGGAGAGGAGAATGAGATTCAGACAGTGCAGGAGGGAGGGAGATAGAGAAATAGGCAGACGGAGGGAAGGACTGGAGAGTGAGAGGTCCAGATGGAGAGACGGGAGTGTCAAAGCCTAACATTGGTAGAGGATCTAAAAATTTGAATTTAGTCAAAAAAGTAGATTTCTATTATTAAAAAAATGTTTCCTGATTTAAAAGAATACCATAAAATGGCCTGTGAAACATATTACTGATTGCAGAATAAACTTGCAGTTCAATGATAAGGGGAAAATAGATTTTTCATAAGATGAATGCTGACACATTAATTGACCATTTGAACTAACCTTGAAGTGATACATGACATGAAAATTAACGTAAATAAGATATCCTTCATAAACAAATACCATTGGATTACCCTGTCTTCATTCATATCACCATATTACAGTTCAATTGATTTCTTTAGTAATGAAGACCTATTTTCCAGGAAATATCATTGAATTAAATTGCTGTAAACCATGTCACCTTATTGTATGTGATCCGTCTTTCTTGTGATTAAAGTTGTATTATTTTTAAAACATACATAAGTATTGCGTAATAATGAAATGTAATTGTGCAACTTCACCACAGAGCACAGTCGCTTTCATCTCTGTGTTGCTGGATAGAATTGTATCAAAGTAACTTAATTCAATAAACTAATGATCCTTGCTTTTGCAATAGACCGCATTTGTCGATTGTTTCGGCTGATCTCGAACCAAGAGACCCCTATTGAGGGTTCGACATCTTCATTTTGGAGCTTTGACATGGTTTAGCTCAGACAGATTGTTAACAGCGGTGTAAGAGTTAAATATCCTTCACGACTGAGTGTTGAGGAATTCGGTCCGCCAGATGTGAGTATTTTGACAGTGTTCAGTTTTCCTCTCATTCAAATTGTGTTTGATGTGACCCCTTGCTGTTAATTTTCCAGTCCAGCCTGAAAGGATCAGTCAGAGTAAGACAGGGTTTGGGGGACTTTTAAAAAAATGTTTTGAAACATTAATAGAGATTAATTGAAGTTGAGTGTCTTTTGATACTTGGAGAGTGGACTTCGAAAATTGCTGAATTCTGAGGGGAGGGTTAAAAACTGAATTCGTTAATTTCTGTTCTTTCAAAAACAAACTCCGGAATTTTCTTGGCTTCCAAAGATCTCTGGAGGTTTGTGATAAACGGTTTCTGATTTGGAAAAAAAAAACTTTTCTTATTTTCGGGTTTGGACTGTTCTAACTCTTTTTTTTCTTGTTTTTAAAATGTTCGATTGTTTAAACTTAGTTTATTTTCGGGCTCGGACTTTCATTTTCGGATCTTAGAAAAGTCGATTGCTTAAACTTCATTTTCTTTCGATTTTGGAATGTTTTAACTTCATTTTTTCGGTGTTAAAAAAATTTCGATCTCTCAAAATTCGTTAATTTTCGGGTTTGAAAATAATTGATCGCTTGAACTTCATTAATTTCCGGGTTTAAAAAAAAACTTCGATCTCTTGAAGCTCGTTAATTTTAGGGTTTTCTAAAAATGATGTCTTGAACTTCGTCAATTTTCGAGTTTTAGAAAAGAACTTCGAAATCTCAACTTATGTTAATTTTCGTTTTTTTGAAAAAAAATTGTTCTCTCGAACTTCGTTAATTTCCGGGTTTTTTATAAAAACTTAGATCACTCGAAGTTCGTTACTTTTCAGGTTTAAAATAAACTTCGATCTCTAGAACTTGATTCATATTCGAATTTAAAAAAAATCTTCGATCTCTTGAATTTTGTTAATTTCCGGATTAAAGAAATTCAATCTCTTGAACTTCGTTAACTTCCACGTTTAAAAAAAAACTTTGATCTCGCGAACTTCGTTATTTTCAGTTCAAAAAAAGAACACTTCGGATTCCAGAACCTTGTAAATTTCCAGGTTCTTTACATTTGGATGCTTGTATTTTCAGCAGTTTTCGGAGGATGTTGCCCTGAACACTTTCAATATAAGCAGTTATTTCAGAGGGCTCCGAACGTTCAAGTCAGTAGTGAGTAAGGTGACTCCCGATAGGAGAAGTTTCTAGGAGGCAAGAGGCCCCCCGACATTTGAAGTAATCAGGGAAGCAGTTGGCTCCCGATGTTTGATGTTTTTTAGGGAAGACAAAAGGCCTCCAGGTTTCACATAGGTTATTGTTAATATAATTAAAAATACATAATAATAAGTTAATAAATAATTAACTTTTATGAAAAAATTGCAATATATCTCGTCTAAAAATACACTTAAGGATTGATTGGAGTTTTTTTTGAACTGGGCAATTACGGAACAGAACAGATGATCTGTCATCAACATTAGAGAAATTTCCCGAAACTTCTGAGGCCTTCAGAAAACTGTCTGGAGGTCTGAACAAAACATTGATTGTTGAAGAATGACCGTTATGTGGCCATAAAGCTGGTCAATTGGTTTAATCAGCTCCGCAATTGATTTGCCAACAAAACAAGCGAGCGGGAAGGAAAGAGTTAATTGGACTATGGCGACAGTTTTGTGATGAGAGGCACAAAGAATCAATTTGCCGGTCTTGATCGGATACGACCTTCAAATTGGGGATTGAATTGACTGCAAATGGTGCTATGAAATCTGTTGAGGTTGTTTTAAGTAAAGGTACTTGAGCAAAACAATTGCAGAAACAAAATGAGAAGTCTCAAGTGACTGGTAAACAAACAGAACTACGCAGTTCGACGGTTGGCTTTCGTTTTAACGAGGAAGACAATGATCATTCAGTTATTGATGAGTGTGTTTTTGTGCGGCTCCCATTTAAAACAGGCTAATCAGTCTTTGGAATGTACAACTGTTTCACTTAATTCTCAAATTCCCGTCACTCCCCCACAGCCCATTTCTATATCTTCCCAGTTCAGGCCTGTAAATGATCCTTGTACTTCGAAATCTCAAACTGTTGTAAGTTCAGCCGTTATACCCCGATCCGAAGCATGCACTACTGAAGGTACAAAGACCCTTGATCCTCCTAACCCTTTTCAGAATGGAGATCACATTCCTTATAATACTCAGATTAAACATCAGTCCAGATCTACTACTAAGCGTCATCTGCAACAATCAGAAACTTTCTCAAATTCCTCTTCTGAAGATACAGAAGGTGAGACACCTACATTAAGCATATTCCCTGTAACGGAACTACCGAACCCTCAAGCTGCTGCTCCTAACGCCACTCTCCACATTTATTGCCCATGGAAGCCCCATGAAATTATATCTGCCATTAGTAATGCACCGGAACCTCACAAGGCACCTCAGCCTTTTGTTGATTTCTTAAATACAACAAATACTTTTTACGATGGTAATGCAAAGAACCTTTGGTCACTTTTACAGAATATTTTTACCCACTCTGAATATGCACGTTGTATTGGACACATTAATCATAACAATTTTACTGATTTTGCTAATGCTATAATTCAGGAGCAACAAAGACAAGATTTCATTTTAGCTGATGCATCTGATGTATTGGCAAAACAATATTGACTTTGCTCGTGTTCTGGAACATCGACCGAAATATAAACAGACTGCTGAGGATTTTTTGGAACGTTTTAGAGAATGGTATGAATCTTATTCTGGAGATCAAGACCGAAATTTTAATGATGTTAATACACAGTTTACCTTTGTCTTATTGAACGGTTTGATGACTTCTGTTACCACAACAGTCAAGAAAAATAACTTGGAATGGGTTAAAGCCACTCCTAATCAAATCCATCGTTGTATGAGCGTTTTATGAAAACATCAAAGTGAAGAAAAGCCTCAAGTTCGTGGGAAATCGGTATTTGTTTTTCGAGAAGGAATTATTCCAATCAAACATGCCTGCGTATCAATACAGGTTTTGTAACTACCAATACAACAATCGCGGGCATAATCACAGGGCACTTTACACTCAGTCCAGAAATATGCCTATTGGCTGTTTTAATTGTAAGGGGCGATATCATTATGTCCGTGACTGCCCGATCCAATGCTGCTCTGTCTGTGGGAATAGTTACGATTGGGGTGCTGTTTGCCCTAAAAAGGTATTAAAGAAAGAACAAAGAAGACAATTTACCAATGTTTCTCAGAATACTCCTTTTTCTCAACGGTTACATAATTGTCCTTTACGTGAACCCACAGTCCTACTTAGAGTAACCAACAGGTGGTATCCTTTTCTAATTGACACAGGAGCTTCAATGTCTTCTGTAAAATCTCTCATGGACGTGCCAATTACAAAACGAATAAAGAGTTTGTCTGGTCTGCAATGGGAGAGCAAAGAATATCCAATTTGCGAACCAGTTCCTGTTTATTTTTGAGGTTATTCCCTGTTTCAACATTTTGTGATTAGAAAGAAAATATCTTGCAACTTGATGGAACGAGACTTGCTTTGCGACTTTCACGTTAATCTTGCATGTTCCCCTGATGGTGTCCAGCTTGATACTGACTCATCCGAACGTCCATTTTCTTTATCCACTAACTGCAATGGTGGCAACATGATATTGATCCTCCAAAATTAGCAGATCACATTATTCTTGCTTATTATCGAGAAGGCCAGGATAAAACTCTTGAAAATTTTTTCACAGATTTAATGAGAATCAAATGGACTGTTCACATGGACTGGCCCATGTCACTGGTCGAGAAGGAGAGGCAGATTTCGTTGAAATACATCCTCATCTATGGATGTCAAGGGACTTATCAGCACCTCATAATATTGGAAAAATTAACTCACCTCACCATGCTAAAGAACTTGGCCCTATGGTTCACTGTGCAATTATCAAGTTGACCCAAATTGTTACATGTTGCAGACAATACAAGAAGTTATGACTGTTCAAAATTACACAGCTCCTACCTCTTGCAATGCTACACTTCAGCATCATGAGAGTCGGGACAGCTTTAACTTAGTCAATCCGAATGTATGGTCTGAGAAATTGACTCATAATGGACTTACAGACTGTGAATCTGTTTCCGTCGCTTTAAAACCAATTTTTTTGCCATCCATTCGCCAGTATCCACTGAAACAGCAAGCTATTCCAAGTATTACTTGTTTGCTAGAAAGCTTTCAGCATCAACACATCTTAGTCCCATTCCAATCACCTTGTAACCCTCCAAATATTGCTGTCCAAAAACCTGGAAATCCAAATCAATACAGCATGGTTCAAGATTTGAGAGATATCAATGCCACTGTTCAGCCATTTCATGCCGTAGTTCCAAACCCAGCTCATATTTTATCAACTATCCCTGTGGATGCTAAATGTTCTGCTGTTGTTGACTTCAGCGTGTATTTTTCTCACTACCACTTGAAAAGAATAGCCAGAACTTATTTGCCTTCAACTTTAATGGACAACAGCTAACGGTGGACTCGATACCAACGTGCGTCCTTCATTCTCCAACACTTTTTTCTCAGATCTTGCAGAAACAATTGAAATGTCTAAACATAGCAAGTGGGTCTACATTAGTTCAATATGTGGACGACCTCCTTTTAGACAACGTTGATGAAGAATCAAATCGATCTGATGTTGTCCCTGTTCTGAATTACTTGAAGCAATTCGGTTGTGTAGTCTTATCACAGAAAGTTTCCATCGCACTACGCCAAGTCAGGTTTTTGGGTTTTATTGTATCAGTTGATTCATCCACCCAGGAACAGAGCCGCATCAGTCCTCTTGTCAACTTCCCAGCTCCAACTACTGCGAGGCAAATGCGCCAATAGCTGGGCATGGTCAACGTTGTAGACAATAGATTCCCAACTCAGCTCTCCTCATTAAAAAATTAACCGCATATATCTCCAACGAGTATAAATTTATACTTTACTCCGGAAACTACAACTCTTATTTCCTCTGAAATGATCCCCACAAGTGCTTGAGAGAGTGACGGAGCTTCGAAAAATAGGGAGCAACAGCAAGGCTAGAGGGTTTTGCAGACCTTAGGAGTTTTTCTGGAGAAAAAGGAGGGTTCAGTAATTTTTATATTTTATGGTGATCAAGGAGGGTGGAGCGGGAGAAGTGCATGTAGGGACGTTCCAAGTTTTCGTAGTATGGATTTCTTTTGGGGACTGGATTCGTTTACAGAGTTAGGTAGGGTTTAAGTATTGGATGATTTCATACGAAGAGAAGAATTGCGACAACAGGACGTGGATTCAGCAAATTGGGAAGTCTGCACGAAATTTCAAACGTGACAAGAGTTTTCTGCAATGGAAGGAATTGCGGAGGCATCAATTGTCTCATCTAAAGCAGATGACCCAAGTTGGGAGGGCTGTTGCTGCTGGAGAAGATATCAAAGGGTGGAAGGATCGTAAAGCCACAGGAAGTCATATAACTGTGCAGAGGTGTAGGGTCGGCCAGAGTTCATGGAGGATGGGAGTGAAAGAGCAGTTTACAGGGATAATAATGTTTGTAGGATAGGGTTGGTGTACGCAATCAGGGAGTGTTTCATTAAACAGAGCTGATTTCAGAGATAAAAATAATTTTGCCGACTGGAGTAACAAATCGACAAATGGAAGATAGTCATCAATAATGATGGTTATAAATATAGGAAGACTCAGCTTCTGGAGGTTACTAAGATATGGAGACTATGGAATCTCGCAGATTTTCCCGGAGATAGGGACAGAAACCTTGGTTTCACAGTAAAGGGAACTTTGCACAAACAGGCGGATGTTCCTGTGGTAAGTACGATTGAAGAAGAGGCAGGCGTTTCCACAGATACGGGAGAGAGCGAGATATTGCATGGAGACCAGTCGACGAATGTGGAGACTGGAGGAGCTTACATTACCAGGGTGGGTGATAGCGACTGAAAGATTTTACATTAATAGTGAGTCTTCTCGGAAACGGTTTACAGAAGTCACATACATTGGACTAGCTTCGACAGATCGAGAGTATTACAGGGTCCAAAGAGGACGACACTGATCGAGATGATTGTAATGTGTCCAGAGACTGATGGTGTTTTTGGGACTGAAAGAGGTTCTGTAGGAAGGGGGGCAGTAGGATCTGCAGCAGTTTATGGATACTTGAGGAGATGGAGTAGATTACCGAGACAGAGCGGTTTCTCGGGTAGAATTTGTTCCAGATAGTGAGGGTTGTGCGGCCTGGAAAGTTCAAAGATGGGGAGGGTTTTCGGACAAGAAGAGATTACACAAATAGGAACATTGGAAGAGACTGAAGTAGTTTTCATGAAGAAGGTTACACAGTTAAGGAGGAATATCGTGACTGAAGGTAAGTTCACAGTCATGGAAGATTGGTTTGGCAGAAGGAGCTCCAGGATAGGAACTGCAGTAAGGGCTTACATGGAAAGGAAAGGATAAGCATTCAAAAAGTAGAAAGGCATTGCAGCGGGAGAATTCAGTTGGGATGGTGAGTTTCCAGATCATGTGAGGATTAATAACGAGTAGGTATTATACGTATTCGCTGACATAAATTTGAAGATATCTCCAGTGCACAACGAAATGTGTCCCACAATGTTATGTGGATGAAGAAGGAGATATTTGGGGTGCTGTCATGTCTATTAAATAAGTTGCTGGCCACAGCTGGAGTGCAGAAGGACTGACGGTTCGCAAACGTGGTGCTGTTTTTCAAGAAGAAGAGGAGTGATGGACCAGATAATTACTGAGGAAGCTGCTGTTTGAAGAATTGTGTCGAGCTTTTCTTTTTAAAATGGTTTATAAAAATAATTTTGAGGGCAGTGCAGATGATGTATTTTACGTCGACTTCATGAAGGCCATTGATAAGGTCCAAAATGGAATGATTGTCCAAAAGGGAGAAGCCCATGGGATCCAAGGCGAGTCGGTAAATTGGATCCAAAATTGCTGTTTGATATCCTTTCACCAACGGTGTACCACAGGGATCTCTGCATATGACATTGGTATTTACACTGTACCACAGTAACTTGGACGGGAAACCTGAAGCTACAATTAGTATATTTGCAGATAACATGAAAGTTGGGGTTGTTATCCACAGTGAGGCAGATGGTCTCAGGCTACAGTCTAATATCGATCAGATGATAAACGCAGCAGGGTAATGGTAAGTGAAGTTTAATTCTAATCAATTTGAGGTAATGAGTGTCGGTAAATCTAATCAGCAAAGGGCAGAAATAGTAAACTGTAGGTCACTGGTGGGTACTGCAGAACAAAGGAATCTTGGTGAAATGTTCACAGGATACTGAAGGTTCTGATGTAAATTTGCTGCCTGAGCTCGAAATTTCGTGTTCACCTGTTTCGTTGCCATACTTGGAAACACCATCAATGAGCCAAAAGTGGAGCACGGGTGTTAGTGCCACGCTTTCAATCTCTGTTTTTACTTTTAATTCGGTTGGTGATGTCATTTGGTGTGGTGATGTCAATTCTTGTGGTGATGTCCTCTCCTGTTCTTTTCTCGGAGTCTAATCCAGTGTGCTTGTTGAGGGAATGCCTATTGGCATGTCATATTGATATGAATTCTCTGCGCATGTCCCTGATTGGCTTGTCCTCAGATGGATGTGGTCCCAGTCGAAGTGATGTCCTTGTTCATCTGTATGTAAGGATCTTAGTGAGATTGTGTCATGTCCTTTTGGGGCTAGTTGATGGTAATGTACCCTGGTGGCTAGATTTCATCCTGTTTGTCCAATGTAATGTTTGTTGCAATTCTTGCAAGGTATTTTGCAGTTGTCAAGAGTTTGCTTGTCGAATGCATATTGCATTTCAATTCATTAGCTTCTGTTTCAGTTTGGTGGATAGTTTGAGAGTTACTATGATGCCAAGAGGCCAGAGTAGTCTGGCAGTTATTTATGTCATTCCACAGATGAAGGGGAGAGTGACAAACGTTTTCTGGATGCGATTTGCTTGTTTGTGTGTTGCAGAGAAATCCGTGGATAGTGTTCATTGGACAATATTTTCCACAATCTGAAAGAGCAAGTAAAACAGGAAATGATAAAACCCCAGGAAATGATCTAACAGGAGGAAATGACGTCGCCAACTGAAGGGAGTCTAAATACATAAATATAAAGCTGATTACCACCACCAGTGTTTGACCCGAGGGTAACTGATTATTGTTACCTACATTGTGATGCAATATCTAAAAGCAAACCTTGCACACCAGCGAGCAAACTTGGATCCAGAACCTCAACTGTGCGACAAACCTTCGAGAAATTCGCTAATCCCTGAAGACGTCAACACAGTTAGACAGGTTGTGGAAGGTATCTGAATTGGGGACAGGGCTGGGATTCTAATTCTGTTGGGGCGAGTTGCTAGAAATACTGGAGAAGAGTTAAACTGGTCTGACAGGGCTGTGTGACATGAAACAGCTGTGATGATCAAAAGAAGGTGGAGTTTTTTAGTGAAGTTGGACGATAAGTTGGGGTTCAACTAACTGACCATGGTACAGCGCTCCAGAATAATGTACTGCCAAATAAAGCTGTTGGCTTGTCACCTGCTGCCCTGTGATTTTTGACAGGCGTTCAAGAGAGAAACTTAGCAAGACAACACACGCTAGAGCACTGAAGAATATGAGGGAAATTGATGAATTAAATTGCATTTGTTTCAATGCAACGGACCTGAGAGGGCAGCAAAAGGAACTCAGGGCATGAATTGGAATTCTATGGATATTATGAAGCACAGCTGAGTAAGGTAAGCACTGACAGTTCAATTTCCCAAGATACTGATGCTACTGGAAGGATAGAAATGGAGACAAGATTAGGGAAAACAAAACAATGGAACTAAGAGAAAATATTCCTGCGGGATTTCCCAGGGAATCTTCATTACTGGAATGAAAAAATAAGATTAGGTTAAGATGCAATTCTGCGACTGACCCCTCATAAACATTGGGAGATTGAGATGCAAATTTATCGGAGATCTCAGCCATCAGGAAGAAAAATAGGACTATAATGATACTGTTTTTGTGTAATCTTTCCAATCCTAGACGAGCAGAGCGACAATATGAAGCATTTCGACGGGAGAAATTTGCCAAGTGTATTCCAGACAACTTTCTATCAATATGTAAATGGCCAGAAAGGTGAAAGGGGAAACTGAATTCCCTTTGGGGAAAAAGGTCCGCAAATACTGAGGTGTTAATGGGTGAGCAATTTGGTAAAGTTTCTACGATCCTATTAATTTACAAATATCTGTGGAAAAGGAGAGGGGTAGACCAAAAGTGGAAGTAATAAAATAGGAGAACACCAATCTTGATAGTATTCGACATGAACTTTCAAAAGATGTTTGTGGAAGCTATTTCAGTAAAAGTGAAGTTTGACACGTGAGATTGATATAAAAGTGCATGGAAATCATGAACGCAAAAAGGGGACATGAAGTATCTTTGAGAGAAAAGTTTAAGGAACATCCAAAGAGATTTTGCAAGTAAATTGAGAACAAAGACATAATTGGGAGAAGATAGGGGCCCTCAAAGATCAATGCGGCCATCGATATCTGGAACTATGGAGGATCTGTATGATCCAAAACAAGTATTTCACTTCACATGTTACTGTGGAGAATTATAAGGGAAGTCAGGGAACGAAACAACTATTGTTTAGAACACTCTTGGGATATTGTACGCAACTCAGGTCTCCGGGCAGAGAATGGTATTGTTGAAATTCACAGGTTTAAGAAAAGTTATAGAAGATGTTGCCAGGTTCGGAGAGTTTGAGGTGCATGGAGAACCTGAATAGTCTTGGTATATTTTCACTGAAGCGTCGCAGGGTGAGAGGTGACCTCACAGAGGTTTATGAAAGCATGAGAAGCATCGATAGGGTAAAGAAAGAAAGTATTTTCCCATGTGTTTGTAAATACAAAACTAGAGGACATCGGCTTAATTTGAGAGGGAAAAAGTTGAAATGGACTGAAGGTTTATTTTTCTTGCAGGCAGATATATATGTACGGAAACAGTTGAAAAATCAGGCAGCGGACACTAGTATAATTGCAACATTTAAAAGGCATTTGGATGAGTGGATGAATAGTAAGGATTTAGAGCCATGTGTGACAAACGCTAGCAACAGAGATTAGATTTATCTGGATTATCTGATCGGCATGAACGATTTGGACCAATGGGTATCTTTCCCTTTTGTACAAGTTTATGACTTTAAAAACCGCCATATTTTAAGAAGAGGTGTTGATGAAGGTATTATGACACAGAGGTAGTAAAGTCCCTAAGACCTGATCAAGTATATCACATAAATTGTACGAAAATAGGGAAGAGATTGATTGACGAGCCCCTGGCAGACATGTTTGTACACTGACACCAATGAGTGATGTGCTGGAAGACTGGAGGGTGGCATGGTGGACAGTGAAGAAGGCTTCCTACGATTACAAAATAAACTTGATGGAATCGGTGTATGGGTATAAAATTAAAGTGGAGTTCAATGTGGATAAATGTGAGGACTTGCATTTTGGTACAGCAAACGAAGGCAGACTTTATACACTTAAAGTTAAGGCCTTTCGCTGTGTTGGCGTGCAGAGGAACTTCATCCACATAATTCTTTGACCTTTGCATCTCGGAGAGATAAGGTGTTTAAAAAAAGGTCTTGGCAGACTTGTCTTCGGTGCTCAGTCCTTTGAGTACAGGATTTAGGAAGTCATATTGAGTGTTTCCAGGAGTATCGTGAGGCGTGTTCTGGAATATTGTGTCCAGTTCTGTTCGCCCAGTTATTTGAAGGATATCATTAATCTTGACAATTTAAGCTCTCTATGCTGGGCATGGAAATTTTCACTTACAATGAAAGACTGCAGAGGCTGAGACTTTTATCACTGGTGCCTGGAGGTTGAGAAGCGACCTCATAGGAGCCTTGTAAAATAATGAGGGCTAGAGATACAGTAAATTGTAATTTTATTTTCCCGAAGATGGGAATGATTCGAGACCAGGAGTCGTATATTTTAGTTTAGAGGAGAGACACATACATACAAAGACGTGGCAAAGGTTTGGAAGTGTATGGGCCCCGGAAGGGGGAGCTGGGTGGAGCTAAAATTCCGATTATGGTCGGCTTCATCCAAAGGGTCAGTTCGCGTGTTGTATGACTATGACGAAGAATATAATGCATTTTTGACCAATCTCGAGACAAAGCAAGGGAACTAAACGCCAATTAACTTGACGACAAATGTGTGCAAATTGTTGCAAGAGATTCTCTGGTCAGGACTGACACACATCTGGACAGGGAGGGATTGGTTATGGATAGTCAGCACGTCTTTATTAATGCAAATTCGTGTCTCACAAACTTGATTGAGTTTATTTAAGACGTGACCGTGAAGATTGACTAATGCACTGCAATGACTTCTTTAATGACTTCAGCAAGGCCTTTGACAGGGCTTAGCATAGAATACACGGAAGCTAGTTAATATTAGAAACGATCAGGAAGATCTAGACAACTGGATACAGAATTGTCTTCATGATAGTAGAAGGAGAGTTGAGGTTGAGTGCTGTTGTTCAGACGGGAGACATGTGACAAGTGGTACAGAGTAATGGTCTGGTCTGTTTCCACTGATGTGTATCATCTACAGGAACAATTTTGTTCAAAGGATAGGAGGCACTACTAATATTTTTGTGGCAACCAAACATTAGTGGGCAGTGAATACAGTTTACAGAAGGGATCATGACCAACCGTATATTCGGCCAAGGACAGAATATGGAGTTAAATTCAGGTGTTCGATGCTGTTAAGACAAACCAGGAAGGACAAACATAGTTAATGGTAGTGCCCTGGGCAACGTTGTCGAATGGACAGAGGAAGCAAGGGTGCCGTTGCAATTTACCTTGGCAATGATATCACATGTGGATAGTGAAGTGAAAGCGGTATTTGGCACACATGACTTTATTGCTCAGAGTGTTGAGTACCTGGAGGTATTTCTAACATTATCCTGAATAGATCCCTTTGGCAAGGAGGCCGACAGGTTGCCATTATAATGGTTTATATATCGATGCGGGACATGTGGAAAGGGACTAGTCAAGTGTCGGCTGGTCCAAAAAAGAATGTGAAACCTTGAATGAGAAAGCAAAGATTTAAAGAGGGGCGTGACGTGCAATATATTCCACAGAGAAAAGTACATATATGGAAGGAACTGGTCGGCGAAATAGTAAAAAAAAACCAAAAACAATTCCAAGATATAAAAGACATTTGAACAGGTGCACAGAGAGAACGTTCGAAGCCAAACGCAGGAAAATGCAACTCATTCAGTTTACTAAACCTGGTCAGCATGGGAAAGTTGGGCCAAACGATCTTTTTCAGTACATCATGGCTCCATGCATCCAGGTACTGGAGGCGGAGTCTACCGAGATAAGGTATGTTTTAGAAACTGAACCTAGTTACAGAGATAGGGACAGTCGTCCAGATTGGAACATTTATCTAATACATACAGGCATTCTAGAGCTAGGTGGGGTTTACAGAGATTGGAGCTGTTACAGGAGTTCGAATAATTGAAGACACTGGTCCACAAGACGTGTCATCAATACAGTGCTGGAGAGAGAACACAGAACAGAAAGATACTACCCTCTCGTAGCAGGCCTGCTTTAATCTCTGTTGTACTGATCCTTCCAAAGCTAACATACGTTTGGATTGATCACTGAATTACCGATACTGTCTTTGCACAACAAAACGTAGTGTAAGTTTGGTGAATGAGCTTTGGAAATTTCCCACACCCCCTCCAAACAAATAGCATCTATGGCATGCAATGTACCCCCATGTTTTGGAGACCAAACTTTGTTCTCTGCTCTGTGTACTGAGAGTGAATTTACCTGCTGCATGATTTTTAAAAAAGCCTGCAGACCTCCCCACCCGTTCGATGAAGGTAAACATACCATATATCTTGTTGATCACTCTATCAGACAGCACAACCACCTTAGTGTCCAATGGAACTAAACTTCCAGATCTCTCTGTTCATCAACTTTTCCCATGGATCGTCCGTTTACAGAATGCTTTTCCCCAGAATTATACTTCCTAAAATGCATCACCTCACATTTGCCCGAATTGAACTCCATCGGCTACTTCTCTGTCAAACTCTCCAGTCTATCGAAATTCAACTGTATGCTTTGACAATCTGCCGTGTTTCTGTTACGCTACCGATCCTCATGTCATCTTCAAACATGCTGACTGTACCAACAGTGCTATCTTCAAGATGATTTATGTGTATCACAACGAGCCGTGGCCCCAGCATTGATCCCGGTGGAACATCACTGGAAATCTTTCTCCATTTCACGAAGCACCCTTCAATTACTACTCGCTGTCTCCTGTTGCTCAAGCAGTTGTTTATCCACCTATCTAGAACACAGTTCACACCGTGTGTCTTCACTTTCTGAATTAGTTTACCCTGGGAAACCTGATCAAACGCCTGACTAAAGTCCATGCATATACTGCATCCACAGCCATTTTTTCTTCTATAAAGTTGCTCACTTCCTCAAAGAACTCTATTAAGTTGGTAAGGTAAGATCTGTCCCGCACAATATCATTGTGCCTGTCACTGATACGCCCAGTATTTTGCAAATATACATAGCTATTATCCATCAGTACCTGTTCCATCAACTTTCCCGCGACTGACATCAGGCTCACTGCTCTGTAGTTAACTGGAATACCCCTACTGTCTTTCTTGTACAGCGGGACCACATGAACAACTTGCCCGTCTTCCAGTTCTTCATGTGTGTTTAAGGATGCTACAATATTTGTCATGCACACAGCTATTACTCTCTAGACACCCTCAGATACATGGGACAGATCACATCCTGACCAGGCGATGTGCCTAAGCTTATATCTTTTCACCGACTCAGCTCATCTGCCCTGCAAATGACAACCTGATCCAGATTTATCAACCTTTTATCTCTAATCTCAACTTTCATGATGTCCCCTGACTCAGTGAACACTAATACAAAGTAATCATTGAGAATCTCAGCCATTGTCTCAAGTTCAACACAAAACCTTCCTACCTTATCCTTTAGTGGAGCAACACTTTTTCTCATGACCCTGTTGGTTCTTAAAGATAAATAAAAGGCCTTGAGATTCTCCTTAATTCTGCTTACTAAAGTTATTTAATGGCTCATTTTCACCCTCTTGAAACCTTAGTTCATATTCGACCTGCTCGGTCGATATACCTCAAAGATGCATTCTGTTCTTAGCTGTCTGGTCATTGCATACACATCCCTCTTCTTCTTGGCTCGTCACACGATTTCTCCTGTCATCCACGTTTCATGAATGTTGCCTCTCCTATCACTTTTGGTCAAACTATATTTGAACGCCTCCCACATATCAAATATTGACTTCCCTTAAAATAGCTGCTCCTAATCCACATTTCGAAGCACCTCCAAATTTTGATGCAATTGATCTTAGCCCTGTTTAGCACTCTTTCCTTACGACCACTGTCAACTTGCTGTACGTGTATTCTAAAACTGACAGAATTGTTGCCGCTATTCCAGAAGACCTTGTGCGAACTGGTCTGGCTCATTCCTCAACATAAGGCCCAATATGGCCCCTTCCCTCATTGGACCATTGACATTCTGCTCTCGAAAAATGTACTGTACGCTCCTTTTATATTTTGCCCTTTCCAAACATCTGACATAAATGTTTCCCAGTCAAAGATGAATAAATTAAAATCTGTCCTGTAATACTGCCTCAATGATGTTACTGCATCCTTCTTATTTCTCTGCACCACACATATTGTCTCACTGGTCAAGCCCTTCATTGTTCCCTCCTTTTGCACAGCCTTGAAATTAACCCGGATCAGCAATGCAACTTCTCCACCCATTTTATTTCCCTCTCTGTCCTGTCTGTATCCTGGAAAATTTCGTTGCCAATCATGCCTTCCTGCAAACAAGTCTCTGTGATTGCAATAACTTCATACAGGCAGGCTCCAATCCAAAGCCAAAGTTCATCTGCATTGCCCACAATACGCCTTTCATTAAAGTTTATACACTTCAGACCAACAGTTCGTTTGCATTCATCTACTCTCTGCCTACCCTTCTGTCTGGTAATGTTATCTTCATATGACCCTAACTATTTCTCGTTTTCACTTCACAGTCGAATAGAGTTCTCTTCTGTCTCCATGTTGTACCATTGTTCAATGGCTGGAAAGAAACACCTGGGAACTATAGAACTAAGGCCAAGATCTGTCCTGAATAGCTTGCTTGAGGACAAGGAAAAAGATATGCATGCTTTTGGAAAACAGGGTTTGACTACGAGTATGGTTTTGTGATTGAGAGGTCATGACTCGCAAATGCTTTAGATTTATTTAATGGAAGTGACTTGGAACGTTGACGAGGGCTGGTCGGCAGTAAAATTCTACACGGATTTCAGTCAGTGTTTTGCTCTGTCTCCACGTGATAAGCTGCTCTGGAAGGTTCGATCACATGGAATGCAGGATAAGCCGGCAAGTTGGATACACGATTGGTTGATGACAGGGAGCAGAGTGCAATATTGGAAGGGGTGGAGGCCTGTGACAAGTGTGGTTCCTCAGAGTTCGGTGTTTGGGCCATTGCTGTTTGATGTCGGTATCAATGATTCAGGTGAAAATGTGCAAGGTATGATTAGTAAGTTTGCAGATGATACTAAAATAGGCAGTATTGTAGACAGTGAGAAAGGTTTTAAGTAATTGCAACAGGAACTTCACCAGATGTAAAGGTTTCCTCTGAAATAGACAATAGAGTTTAATATACATAAGTGTGAGGTGTCGCATTTTGGAAGGAGGTTCAAAACAAGGTAGAAGTTTCATGGTGAATAGCAGGGAGTTAATTAGGGTAGTGGAACCGAAGGACCTTGGTGTTCAGTCTCACATTACTATGAAAGTGGAGGCAAAGGTAGAATGGACGGTGATGAACGCTTTTGGCACACAGTCCTTCATCTGCCATGGCATTGAGTAAAGAAGATGGGAAGTGATTTTTCAGTTATGCAATACGTTGGTGAGATCACAATTGGAATATTAGAAAGAGTGCAGAAAAAATGTGACTCGGAATCAGTGGTCTGAGTTATGGAGAGACGTTGGACAATTTAGAACATATTTCTTGAGAGCATATGGAAATGAGGCAGGACTATTCAGATGCACAAGATCATGACAGACAAGCATTGGGCGTATGCAGTCAGACATCTTTCTAGCACTGGGGACTGGAGGACGAGTGGGCATCATTTGAAGGTTAGAGAGAAAAGATTAAAAGGGGAACTACGGAGGAACATATTTACAGAATGGGTGGTACGCTTATGGAATAAGTTGTAAGCTGAAGTGGTTGAAGCAGAAGCATTCACAATATTTAAATGGCATTTGAATGAACACTTAGCTAGGTCGAGACCAGCTTGGGCCAAAGGCTCTATCAATGACCTGCAGGTCTCTCAGACGCTAAGATTATGTACTCCAGGTACAGTCTCACTAAGACCTCATGCAGCTGTAGTATCTTTTCCTTATCTTTCCAACACTACCTTTATAATATTTGCCAAAATTCCAACTTTCTGCCTGTTCAGCTGGTACAATAAAAGCCGCCAGTGGGCTGATTGACCTCCTGCTATCCGTCTGAACCAGGCACATTGGGGCATAAATGCTTCTTCCAGTCATTGAGCAGCAGTGTCAATGCTCTGAATGATGTTTCAACATTGTGAAAAAAATATATAACAGGTCTCTTAAAACTAGAAGCAGGATTACACAAAGTCAAAGAACAATAAATATTGTTACCTGTCCAAAAGTCCAGCAATTGGCACATATTCTGTAAATTCTTTCCTATTCATATAATGATCGACATGTATTGTGAAAATCTTAGGTTATCCCAGTTGCCATGAATTCGTCTATCAACTGACATCATTTCTGCCCCATCATTTGCATAATAAAAGTTGTCTCAAAGATCAATTTTAAACCCTTCCCCTCCACATCTGGTCTTGCCCTTCCCAGTTAAAAGACCGTGTCCGTGGCCCACATCATTTCCCTTCGTCGATTTATAAACGCCTATAGCGACCAACACCCACATCCTCAAGAGAATTCATACTCTCAACTAACAATATTTCAAGTCCCTTTATTCCTGATGAAGGGCTTTTGCCGCAAACACCGATTTCGAATCTCCTTGGATGCCGTCTGAACTGCTGTGCTCTTCCAGCACCACTAATCCAGAATCTGGTTTCCAGCATCCGCAGTCATTGTTTTTACCTCATTGTTTGGAAACCATCTATCCTTGTCCTGAGCCTTAGGAGAGGCCAACTCCCGGTAACCCCTCTCAATTACCCCCTCAGCCTCCCGAATGATCCGTAGTTCATCCAGCTCCAGCTCCAATTCCCTAACACTGTTTTTAAGAAGCTGGAGTTGGGTGCACTTCCCGCAGATGTAGCGAGCGGAGACGTGTGACATGTCTCCCACCTGCCACATTGTGCAGGAGGAGCAAGCAACTGCCCTAGCATCCATACCCCACTTATCTGAACACCCACTCAGTACTAAAGTAGAAAGCTTAGTCCAAGTTGGTTTAAAATTAATAACAGACTTATATTCAATATAGGAAGTTTCGAATGAAACTTACCTTATTAACGAGGTTTGAGGAGGAGGGCGGGTGGGAGACAGTACAGTTGTAGAGTCTCGGGTTTAGCCACCTTGCTGATATATACGGTCACTGCTTTCTTTCCCGGCTGCCCCTCTGACCCTCGTCAATAATCAGTGGGTATTGAGAAACACAATTATAAGGACATTCCAGTTATCTATAATCATAAGTTTGCAATGACAGGGATTTTTAATTTTTCAAAGATAGATTGGGACGAACATATTGCTAAGAGCTTGGATGAAAAGAAATCTGTTGAGTGTGTACGTGATTTGTTTTTTCTGATTCATTGTCCAAAGGATGGCATGGCGGCTCAGTACTTCGCACTGCTGCCTCACAATGTCAGTGACCCGCGTTCAATTCCAGTCTCAGGGGACTGCAGAGTTTGCACGTTGTCCTGCTTCTGTGTGGGCTACTTCTGGGTGGTACAGTTTCCTCCCACAATCTAAACATGATGAAACAGGCCCTTTGGCCCAACAAGTCCACACCGCCCCACCGTAGCACAGCCCACCTAGACTCATTCCCCTACATTTACCGCATTCACCTAACATTATGGTCAATTCACCTAACCAGCACATTTTTGGATTGTGGGAGGAAACCGGAGCACCCAGAGGAACCCCATGCAGACGGGGAGAATGTGCAAACTCGACACAGAGAGTCGCCTGAGGCGGGAATTCAACACGCGTCTCTGGCGGTGTGAGGCTGCAGTGCTAAACACTGGGTCACCCATAATTTATTATGATAAATTAGCGATGCAAAATTGCCGACGGTCTTCAGGGATGTGTAGGAGAGGTGCGTTAGTCAGGTTCAAAAATAAGGTAGGGGATTTGGTCGGGGTAGATTTTTTGTGCCGCAGGGCCGGCTTCTATGCTGTAGGGATTTTAAATCTATGCAAATGCACTGACGAGACAAGGAGTAAAGTTTGACTTTCTGATCGTAAATAAGGCTGAGCAATTGACCTCGGTGTCACTGAAGGAGCACTTTGGGGCCATAGATCATAATTCATTTGGTTTAAAATAGTCATAGAAAAGAATAGACCGGATCTAAAAGCTAAAGCTCTAAATTTGGATGAGGGCCAATGCTGTAGGTACAAGGCATGAACTATCAATATTGATTGGGGTGACGATTCAGAGATAAAGGGACGGCTGCAAAGTTCGAACATAGGAACATAAGAATAGGATCAGGAGTGAACCATCAGGCATCTCAAGCCCTCTTCACCGTTCATAATATCATTTCACGCCCTCAGCTATAGGTTCTAATTCCTACACGGGGAAAAAAAAATGCGTCTCAAGAAAGTAGCCTCAACCGCTTCACTGGGCAGAAAATTCCACTGATTCACGGCCCTTTGAGTGACTTAATTTCTCCTCGAATCAGTCCAAAATCTGCACCCTTGATTTTGACGCTATGCTCTCTCGATCACCAGCCTCCCTGTTTCTATGGTTTTTTTGGAATTTCGACTTGCCTTCTTCGAATTTCCAATGAGCACAGTCCCAGACTACTCATAAGTCATATCTCTCAATTGAAGAATCAACGAAGTGAGCCACCTCTGCATCCCCACCAGTGACAGTATATCCTTTCTCAACAAGGAGACAAAGTGAACAGAGTCCTCCAGGTGTGGGCTCACCAACACCTTATACAGCTGAAGCATCACCTCTTTGTTTTTTAAACTTCATCTCTATAGCAATAAAGGACAACATTCCATTTGCTGACCTCCCTGCTACTCTTGCAAACAAAATTCTCGTGATTCATGCACAAGGACACACAAGAGTTCCTGAACAGCAGCGTGGTGAATTTTTCACCATTTCAATAATAGTCCATTTTGCTGTTATTCCTAACAAAATAGATGACCCCACATTTACCAACATTGCACGGAACCTTGCCTGCTCATTTAACTTATCTATATCCCTCTGCAGACTTCAAGTGTTCTCTGCACATTTCACACTATTATTCATTTTAGTGGCGTCTCACACTGTAGACACACTATACTCGGTCACTAAATGCAAATCATTTCTGTAAGTTGTAAACAATTGTAAACACAACACTGATCACTGAGGCACATCACTAACCACTAATCGCCATCCAAACCAAATTCTTTGATTTCTGTTAGTGAACCAATCCTCTATGCTCATCCATTGCCTGTACCACCATGTACCTTTCAGTTATGCAGCAATGTCACGTTTACAATGATGTGGATGAGCCAGACTGGGATAAACAAAGTTAAAAATCACCCAACTCCAGCTTATAGTCCAACAGGTTTATTTTGAACCATTAGCTTTCAGAGCACTGTTCTTTCATCCGGTGTGTATGGACGATAAGATCACAAGACACAGAATTTTAAGTAGACAATGACAATGTCACAAAGTGATATATTCAACAAACCGGGATTTGGAAATAGTTTATCTTTTAGAATGGGCTGCATGTTTCGGGTCATTAATATGCAAATCACAGAACTTCCTTTCAGTCAGATACTCGAGGTAACATAAGATTTTATAAATAAATATTACATCTCAGCCCAGACAATGCATTAAAGGTGTCAATTCATAGTCTGTCTGTGTCGTCATCTGTGTTAGAATGGTTCAACATCCAAAGTAGAATTTTTAAAAAATGACTGCTTGCATTGACTGCCTGTACACTGTCTATTTTTTCAACAAATTAGAATGTGTATGCAAACATGATTCTGAAAATACAAATTCATCCTGTAGACATGTGTGGCGTGTGTGTGTGCTCGCGCATGAGAGAGCATGTGAGTGTATGACCATGACTGTGAGAGCACGTGAGAGAGTGTGTGCTTGAGTGTGTGAAAACTTGGTAAAATGTGTGATTGTGATGGAGTATAAGCCTGTGAGAGGGGGTGTATATGGGTATGAGTGTGTGGGGTACATGTATGTGTGTCTGTTAGAGAGAGAGAGAGGGTCTGCGTGAGTGTGTGAATATGTAAGAATGTGTGTGCTTGTGTGTGTGTTTATGTGAGTGCGCAAGAGAGAGTATAGAGAGTGGAATGGGGTCATCTGTAGAGTCCACACGTAAACCCACCGTGTACGCAGCTGGAACTCATGTGACTCAGACAACATCGTCTGCCTCAAATTAGATCTTGGGTTAATGTCACACGCCAGGTAACCTCACTAAACGCACACAAGCACACAGACACACAATCTTACATATAAACACGCAGACCCTCCATCTCATACGAACACACATACACATCCTAACACTCAAGCACACACACGCACATCCGCTCATAGGGTTATGCTAAATCAAAACCACACACATACTGTACTAAACTTTCACACATGCAAGCACACACTCTGTCACGTGCTCTCACACGTACATACTCTCTTTCTCTCCCTATCTCAAACACACATGCATGCACACTTTCGCACAAGTTTATGCGGTGAATTTGTATTTGCAGAATTACATTTGCAGATACGTTCTATTTTGTGTAAAAATGTACGATCTGCAGGCAGTCAATGCAGGCAGCAAATGCATGTAATACTTTGTAAATTCCACTTTGGTAATCGAACTAGTCTGATTCAAGATTGGGATGCAGACGAGACCTCACAAATTTAATGCATTGCCTGAGCTAAGATGCCATATTTCATTATAAAACCTTAAGCGATCACGAGAAGTTGACTTAAAAGAAGTTCTGGCATTTAAATATTAATGAACCAAAACATGCAATCCGTTCGAAAAGACGAACGATTCAAAAGTCCAGGTTTGTTCAATATCTCACCGTCTGACACTTTAATCTCCAGGTATTAATTCTGTGTATAAGATATTATGCTCCACACCGCTTGATCAAGAAGCTGTGCTCTGAAAGCTAGTGTTTCCAAATAAATCTACTGGACTATAAGAATATGTTGAGTGCATTATACCCTTATCGATTGACTGTTGGAAACCAGATCTACCAACTCTATCGATTCCCTAGTTCTCTATCGCGCATTTAATGTATGCCAATCACTTTAATAATTAGATAAACTGTCTTTCATAAATCCATGCGGCCTTTGCACGATGCAACTATTTCAATTCAGGCTTCTTGCTATTCTTGCTCAAAACAGTTATGGATTTTCCCACCACAGAGGTTAATTTAATGGGCCTATTGTTACACGCCGTTTGTAAATCACCATTTGTAACATAGTGATGTCACAGTTGATGATTTCCAATCTGCTACAAACACCGCAGCTCCCCTGAATTTAGTAAATGACCATCAGAGTATCTGTTATCTCCCCCCACCATCTATTTTAGATCCTTTGGATGCATTCAATCAGGTCAGGAAACGAGGCTACCTTTAGATTGTCGAACACGATTGTTTCGAAGTCCTCACTTGCCATTGCTTCCACAGGCCTTCAAAAATGACACAACAAAAGTACAGAGACAGTATGTTCCTGTAAAAGTGAAAGAAATGCTGGATGACTTGAGAAATTGAGGCAGTGGTCAAGAAAAATGCTTACGTCACGGTATTAACAGCTGGAATGTTTCATGTCCGAGTTATGTGAACAGTAGTCAGGAGGTGTGGTGCAAGGTACAACAGTAAAAAACAAAGATGTGCAAGAAAACCAAAGTCACAGTAAGTATTGCCGATTGCAGTATGCAGGTGGACTCGAAAATCAGGTTGGTATTGGATTGCAAGTAAAGCAGTTTGTGGAATGTCGACAAGATGGCGTTTTGGAGCAGCTTATGGTGGAGTCGACTACGGAACAGGCACTATTGGATTTAGTTTCGTGCAACGAGGTAGACTTGATAAGGGAGCTTAAGGTGAATGAACCCTTAGAATGCAGAGTAAATAATATGATTGAACTTATAGAGCAATTTGAGACAGGGAGCACCTAATCAGAGGTGACGGTTTTACGAAAACAATGACAGAGGTATGAGGCAGGAGCTGGGTGGAAATGACTGGGAGAGGGGCCTAATATCAATGACTGCGGAACAACAATGGCAGGGGTTTCTGGGAGTAATTGAGGAGACACAGCATCGTTTCATCACGAGGAACAAGACTCACTGTGCAGGGTATGATGAGACGGAAAAAAAGAGACTGCATATAATGTGACGATTTGCAGTGGGAAAGCCAAGGACTGGGAAGCTTAAAAGAAGCAACAAAGAGCAACAAGAAAATAATAAATGAAGGAAAGAATTAAATATGAGGGAAAGCTAAACAGTATTATAAAGGAAGACTGTCAGAGTTGATGTAGACATATATAGGGCAAAAGAGATTCAAAATTGGACACTAGGCCATTCAAATATCATGCTAAGAAGAGATAATAGTGGGAAACAAGGAAATGCTGAGGAACTGAACATTCACTACACGCTAGTCTTCACGGTGAAAGTAATGCCCCAAAAAAGCAAGACAGCCGAGGACAGAGCTGAGCATGGTTGCCAGGTTATACCACGGGGAAAGTAAGGACTACAGGAGCTGGAGATCAGAGCTGAAAATGTGTTGCTGGAAAAGCGCAGCAGGTCAGGCAGCATGCAAGGAACAGGAGAATCGACGTTTCGGTCATGAGCCCTTCTTCAAGAGCCCTTCTTCAGGATACCTTCCTGAAGAAGGGTTCATGCCCGAAACGTCGATTCTCCTGCTCCTTGGATGCTCCCTGACCTGCTGCGCTTTTCCAGCAACACATTTTCAGCTTATACCAAGGGGAGGCAATCGATGTTATCCACAGGATTTCAAGAAGGCCTTCAACAAGTCACACTCCCAAAGCTGCTGAGTAAGACAAAGGTCCATGTTGTTCGAGGCTAGGTGCCAGCACGGAAATAAGATTGGCTATCTGTCAGAAAACAGTCAGTTTGGATAAAATGATCTTTCTCAGAATAAGAGGCAGTGAGAAACACAGTTTTTGGGGGACACAATCTTTGACTTTGCAATTAAAGGACATAGATGAAGGATCTGAGTGCATTCTGGCTAGGTTTACAGATAATATAAAGATGCGTAGAGGGACAGATAGCATTGAGGAGACGGGGAGGCTGCAGAAGGATTTTGGAATTTTCAGGACAGTCGTGCAAAGATGTGGTCGGTGGACCACAAGGTAGTTAAGTCTGAGGTCATTCACTTTGTTCGGAAGAGTAAAAGCATTGAATATTTTCTAAATGGGGAGAAAATTCACATTCTGAAGTGCAAAGAGAATTGGGAGTTCTAGATCAGAAGTCTCTCGAGGTGCAGTTTGATAAACAGGATTTACATGTATTTAGAAAGGCAAGGAATGATTAGGAATAGTCAACGTGGCGCTGTGCGTGGAATTTATGTCTTCCCACCTTGATTGAGTTTCTTGAAGAAGTGAGAGAGAATATTCTTGAAGTCAGAGTTGCGGACATTATCAATGTGGACTTCAGAAAGACGTTCAATTGGGTTCCACATACCAGACCGGTTAATGAGGTTGGACAACATGAAATACAGGAAAACATTTGCATACAAAATTGGCTTGAAGGCAGGAAACATATGGTAGTGGTGAACGTTTGCTTTTTGGACTGGCAGACTGTGAGGAGCAGTGTGCTGCAAAGCTGGATGCTGAATGCACATTTATATTTTTCCATTAACATAACTGATTATGATCTCATCATCGGAGTTTTGATGTCCAGGTGACACTAAAACCAGAGGTGCAGTGGACAGCGAAGATTAGTTCAGAGTACAAAGGGACTTTGATCAAATGAGCTAATGGGCGAAGGTGTGTCAGATGGCGTCTAATTTAGATAAGTGTGAGTCTTGCAAAGGCGTATTAAGGCAGGTCTTATATATTTTATGGTAATGTCCTCGAGAGTTTTGCGGAACAAAGAGAAGTTGAGATGCAGGTTCACTGTTCCTAGAAAATTGAGTTGCAGGTACATAAGAAGGCATTTAGTACGCTTGCCATCACTGGTCAGTGCACTGAGTATCGGAATTGTGATATCAAGTTGCAGCTGTACAGGGCATTGTTTCACCGACTTCCTGAATTCTGCTATCTGGTCTAGTCTCTGTGCTATAGGAAAGATGTCGTAAAATTTGGAAGAGTTCAACAAAGTTTTGCCAAGATGTAGCCAGAGTTGAAGGATTGGTGCTACAGCGAGAGACTGATTAGGCTGGGTCTGTTTTTTCCCTGGGGCACCAGAGACTGAGGGGTGACCTTGTTGAAAATTATAAAACCATGACGGGTGTGGATCGGCTGAAGGGCCAGTATCTATTTCCCGGGATGTTGTATTTCAAAACGACAGTGCATATGTTGAAGTGGGAATAGATTTTAAAATGATCAAAGGGGCAATGTTTTAAAACTGAGGGTGGTATGTATATGGAATGAGCTCCCAGAGGAAATGGCGAAGGTGTACAGTTAGGCATCTGGTTGATTTCATCACGAGGAATGGTTACACGGGGTATGCACCAAATGAAGGCAAATAGGGCTGCATTAATTAAGGATATCGTATTGGCATGGACGAGTTGAACCAAAGCGTCTGTTCATATGCTGTATATTTTTTATAACCCCAAGAAATTAAAACAATGATGAGTTCGTCATTCTGGAGATGTAGCAGAAGTTGAGATAATTGTACTTGGAGCTGAAAAAGTCAAGCAGTGATCTCGTCCCGGTGCAGATTTGTTTCCAGAGGATTTAATTTGAGAAACTAACTTTGTCACCATTTTTATAAACCATTTTCTGGTAATTGATCAATAATGCAGGGTGAAACTGTGAAGATATTCTTACCGAGTGGGTGCTGACCATCTGAAACAGTCAATGGCAGCTGGACACAGATTCAACAGTTATTCTCAAGAGTTTTGGAACTTAACTTTGTAAGTAAACATTTGTCGGGGAATGGGCATCGAGTTAGAACAGATTTGCAGCATCTGTATGATAATTATGGAGAGGGAGAGGGACAGATGGTGTAGGAAAGTATTTAGTTGTTGAATTACAATGTTAGTAGGCAGGATCTGGGGCGCATCAAAAAGGATCAGGAAAATACACAACAGAAATTTGGAAGTTGTTTCAGAAGCACTCGTTGATCGTGCTGAAGACGTCTATGCCACAGAGGAAGGAAGGGATATTCGGGTGATGGAACTTTGGGTGACAAGGGGTCCAGAACATCGAGTCAGGAGGAAGAAGGAAGCTTCCCAAAGTTTGAGAAGGCAAGGATTAGACAGGATTATACTGAATAACAAATTAACCAGGAAGGAACAGAAGAATGGAATTTGGAGAGCTAGAAGAACCATAACAGAGCTTTAGAGATTAGGATAAAGGAAAAACTAAACATTTCACACTGATGTGAGGAACAACAATATTGCCGGAATGAGGGGAGGCTGATTAGAGATAATGGAGGGAACTTGTGCCTGGAGTCGGAGGAAGTAGGGGAAGCTCTTAATAAATAATGTGCTTCAATATTCACTAGTGAGAGGGACTTTTGGTTCCCGATGTTAGCGTGAACCAGGCTGATATGCTCGAATTGGTTGATGTTAAGAAGAACAATGTCCAGATAATATTGGGAAAAAAAGCAAGTGTAGACATGTCTACTGGGCCAGACTTAATATAGGCAGGGTTTCCACAGCAAGTGAGGGAATTACAGAGCACACGGTTTTGCATCTGTAGTGTGAAAATTCTGGAGAGTTCTCTGCGAGACTGGATTTATGATTAATTGGAAAATCATCGCTTGACTTGAAATAGTCAGCGTGGCTTTGTGAGGGGCAGCTCTAACCCCACAAGCCTAATTGAAGTATTTGAGATTGTGACAATGCATATTGATGAAGACAGAACAGTTGATGTAATGTACATTAATTCTAGCAAGGCCTTTGATAAGATTCCCTATGGTTGGCTTATTCAGAATTAAAAGGGGCATGAGATATCTGTCTGTCTGTATACAGAATTGGCTGCCTCATCGAAAGTATTCAGCCTGGAGCTCCGTGACCAGTGATATTTCGCAGGGTTCTGTTCCAGGAACTCTGCTTCTTGTGACTTCTATAAATGACTTGGCTGAGGAAGTAGAAGTGTGGCTTAGAACGTTTGCCAATGACACAATGGTGTGGGAGAAATGGTGCATTTGGATGGTTGTTGTAGGTTGCAATGGCAAATTGACAGGATGCAGACCAGACCGAGAAGGGGCAGATGAAATTCAGCCTTGGAAAAATATGGAGCGACTCAATTTGGATCTTAGAATGTGAACACAGAATATCCTGTTCGGCAGTGTGGACGAACAGAGAGATCTTTGTGTACACTTCCATAGATCCCTAAAATTTGTCACCCAAATTGCTCGAGTTAATTAAATGGGTTTCATTCGCAAGTTGATTGAGTTCAAAAGCCACGAAGGTATGCTGCAGCTGTATAGTGCCCTGGTAAGACCGCACTTGCAGTATTGTGTTCAGTTTTGGTCGCCTCATTCCCTCATTAGTAGAAGGATGTAGAAGCTTTAGACAGGGCGCAGAGGAGATTTATCACGATGCAGCCTAGACAGGAGATGTCGTCTGAAAAGTTTCAGGAAAACTAAGGCTTTTCTCACTGGATTGAAGAAGATTGAGAGGTTTATTGATAGAGATATGATGAAAGGCATAATTAGGGAGAACAGTCAGAGTCCTATTTTCCCGGAGGAGAAATGATTATCAAAGGAACATAATTTTAAGGCGTTGAAGGGCGGTATCGGGAAGATATCAGAGTTAGGTTCTTTACACCGAGAGTAATGAGTGCGGGGAACACACTGCCAGCGGTGGTAGTAGGATCAGGTACATTTGCAGTATTTAAGTAACTCTTGGTTAGACACATAGATGACAGTATAATGAATGGGTATGAAATTAGTTTGAAGTGAGCATACGATAAAAGGTCGGTATTATGTCTGTACTATGCTGTTCTATCTCCAGTCGGAGAGATTACAGCCCCAATAGTTTGATCAGATACCAGCCCCTGTGCTCTCTGCTACTGCCCCATACACTGTGAATGATGAAGCTCATGACAGAGCGGAGAGAGGGAAGACACCGCCACTCGAGTCACAATGGGACCCGGCTGATTGACATCTCCAGGGCAATAAGATGAAGGTCTCCGTGGTCATCCAGCCAATGGGAGTGAATGAGTGCCGAGGCCAGCAGGACCATTCGCAATCGTGTATTGCAGGCACAGTATCACTGTGAAGTTGGACTCAGGGAGTGTGAAGGCAGCGAGAGAGACAGCAGAGACAGGGAGAGACATGGAGTTGGTCTGGACTGGGAGGATTTATAAATACACAGTGTCGGTTCCTCGACCCAAGTTTGAAACTTCCAGTAAATTGAAAGTGGAAGACTTGCAGAGGCTGTAAATCTGAAACAAACAGAGAAGCTGTTGGCAAACCGCAGCAGGTCTCGTAGCACCTGTGAGAGCAGTGGAAGTTAACGTTTTGGGATGAAGGATGATTGCACAAAACTGGGATTTTTTTTCCGGAAAAGCAATTCATTATGTCATAAAGTGGCAATGTGTACAGACCATGAAAAGTGAGAAGCGTGCACAACATCAGTGGTTGAAAATGTAATGAGTAGTTCAATGTAATCATTATTGAGGAAAGTCAAGACAGGTCTCATGGACAAGGTCACTGGAGTCAGGGATATATGTACACCAGTCAGAGCCGATAAGGACACAAGTGTCTTCTTTCTCGGCCAAAGGTAGTTAAGGGCCATGCGATTTTGGAGACGAACGATCCAGACAGCGAACATCTCTGCACTGAGCAGGCTGAAGGCTGAAAGAGTGGCGTGGCAATCTCTTCCAGAGTGGTTATAATACGGAAAACCTCAAGCACAACCTGGAGGGTAGCATGGTGGACGGGGGAAAGATAATTAAATGGTGCTGAAAGGTAGAGAGGGCCTTCTTAATGCATAGTTTCGAATTCACGTAAGGTGAAGTGTGGGAGTGGAAAAGGAAAGGGACAACATAACCTAAATAAGTGCGGCAGTCCAAGAGGTCACCAACCAGGGGTCTGCCTTTTGGTTAAGACTGGAATAAGTGCCGTTGAAGGCCAACAAATTATTGCATTGAATCCAAGTCCAAAAGGTGGTAAAAGAGAAATTAATGGCAGTCTTGTTGGGAACTTTGAGGTTAAGTTTGCTTCCATGCACAGTGGACCAATAAGCAACTAAGAAAGAAGGATACAGTGACAGCGATTACTGAAATCAGCTTCCCATGCTGAAGGATGTTTCCTTTTCATGCAAGTACTTCCTCAGGGTGTACTAATGGCCATGTAATTGGTAAGAAACATGGTGTGTGTGTGTGTGTGGGGAAGGGGGGGTGTGGTGTGAGAGATTACGCTGATAGCAATGGAAGCAGGTGTTATCCCTGTAGGAGTTTGTGGCACCCACCAACCTAAGGAAACTAAGAGGATGGAAAAAGTTGTAACTGCAGCAAAATAACAACGTTGCAATCACCATTCAGCAGTGTCATATTCATTAAAAGGTATGGATCTCAGGGGGAACCCTCCATTGGTGTCGATGGGAATATGTGTGGGAAGTGAGCAGCTCGTGTGGTTGACGTTTTGAGCAGGAAGTTATGAAATGGAAAGAAAGTGTTGAAATGTAATTCACTTTTGTTCGAGGCCATGAGGCTGTGCACAGGGCCCCAGTTAAAAATAGTGAGTGAAAATAAAAGAGAAGGAAGAGCGTTGTGAAAAGCAGAATAATCAGGCTGAGCAATGTAAAGATAAAAGTTAAAGCTGTATCTCTGCTGGGGTCTTCTGGTGTTTCTCCAGGATAGCGCTCTTTTCTATTGTGTCCCGTGTGTCCTTGACCTTGACTGCTGTGCGGGTGACCTGCAAGACTAGGAACGCACCTTTCGATCTAGGCTCCAATATGGCCCACTCCTAATTCTTCGGCTTGGCGTATCCGAGAGTGTGAACATTGAAGTGTTTTGGTTAACTATTGAAAGTGTTTCCATTGTCAAACACTATAGTGGCAGCTGTTTCAATCATTGGGATTGTTTTGATTCATCTACTAAATACGTCTACTATTATTAAAAAAAATATTCATTACCATGTGAGCGAGGTGATTCTGTAAAAGCAAGTTGTCGACATTCAAACAAAAGAGGCCCAATATGCAAGGAATCATTCAAAACCTCATGGCATCCCTCAGATAGCAGGTGCCCTTTTTATATGCAAGTGAAACATGCTTCAGCACTTTTCCTAGCTGTTTTCTGTTCATGTGGGTGCCACCAAGTTTTTCATATAGTATTCACCGTTTTGTCCTTACACAAATATGTAAAGTATATGCACATGATCAACTAAATTAGGCAGCAGTAAAGAAGGAACACAATTGACCAGCAGGGGTCACCTACATTTAGGTTTGAATATCGATGGAGAACCCTATTTGAGGCCAGAGTTTGTCCTGTTCAGCAGGGGTCTTCCCCTGTGATTTCTGAACCTAACCCAGGTCTGGAATACCTGGCCCCATATTGTCTCTATTCGGGTTTTGCTGGTGCCCTAATGGGACCAGAAGTTTGGGGTGTAGGCTGCCTGTTTGGAAGCAGTATCTGTTGGGTCTTCCTTTGGAGAGTGTACTGATTGGATAATTCAGCATTACTAGTAGGCTGCCCCCTGGAGGTTTCTAACCCTCAGTGTTCCCACAAGGCTCAGGAATCACACCAAAAGCAAAACGAAGTCTCAGTGCATATTGACGGATTTCCTTTGGCTCAGCTGTAAGCATCTCATTCCCTGTGTTAGCTGCAAGGTAATATTAAGGACACATCAGGCACTAATAACCACATTTCCACAGTTAAAGCAAAGACCAGCCATTTGTCCCCACGGGTTTTCGCTGTTTTGTCCCCATTCCCAAAGTTGCATTCCGGGTGCCTGCCTCTATCCATCTCCAGGGTCCCATCCGGCAAGTCTTGCTCAGCCTGGTCGCTGGCTGGGGCATCTGAGGAAGGACCCACCCCCAGCTGGTATCCTGGTCCCAGTCAACCCTGTCAGGCCCAGCACGCAGCATGTGGGAGTGCTGGACATAATCACTTTTACCTGTAACTTGCATCGTGGCTCATTCTGGTTCGGGCCATCCCAACAAAAAATTACCGCTCACGTCATTGGCAACTGGAAATTCCTGGACAAATTCATATTGTTTGTCCGAATCATGTCAGCGACACCACGAGGAAATCATTGCAAAAGCATAGCGTTAAACAAAGGTGAAACAGCCTTTCATTATTTTCATCCAGTTGTGGGCTGCATATAACTTCCGTCAGTCTACTCCCTGCATTTTGCTGCGTTTATATCGGGATGATCCGATGGACATGTTGAGCAACTTGGGCCCGATTGATCTCGCAATCAGGATCATGCTTAATTAACATTATTCTGCTTGCTAGGATGGCCCCTGGTTTAGGATGGCTTAGAACGTTCATCCCCATGTGGTTGGCTATAAAAACTGGACATTTCATTTTTCAAAAGAAGGAAAGGTTTGTCATAATCGGATGTGTGCTGGGGACAATCAAGAGATGTTAGAAGCTCAGCAGTTATCCAGGAGTAAAATCCCGATCCGTATCCCTATCAGCATCGTCCCCATCCTCAGAAAGTTCGGCATGTTAGACATAGATTCTACTGAGAATCTCGAATCTACATTCCTTATTTTACAAGATTGTTTTTGAAACCTTTTTATATATTGCTCGGCCTTAGTGACCTTACACTGCTTCTCATGTTCCTCTTTTTTCATCTCCACATTCACAGTCAGTTATGAATATCTCACAGCTTTTGGGAGTTCCATCTGTTGTACAAACCTCTGTCACCGAACCCTATTCAGAATTCTTTCATATGGCCATAAGGCATTTTTCCATTCTTTAATTAGCAATGAGTTAATATAGCCATGCTTCAACTTAACCTTGAGGCAATGAGACAGCTCACTGAGAATGTGTAAAGGAATATCCAAGCCATCCTTCTAAGTAATCCTGATTTTGAGAGTCAGGGCGAATACAATTGGTCATTAAAAATAATTTAAAAATCATCATTTTATGAAATTCAGAGGTAGAAGCTGAACAAGTGAGTAAGACATTTTGAATGGCATCAACATAAACTTGAAATTATGTTAATCAAAATACAATACCTAAAATGAAAAAAATGTACACAGTTTCCAACTCTGAAATCCATTATGATTACCTGGTTCTCGTCCCTGACCTTAAATCCCAGATTATCTTCATTCAGCGGTCTGACCAGTTGTTTATCATTTACAATGCTATAGGCCGTGAAATGACTCCAGCTGCATGAAAAGGTCTTGGCTACTCACATGGTAAAAAAACACTTCTCATTCACAAATAATGGCCGAAACCATAGACGCAGCTGTTAACAATATGATATTTTTTTAAATGGAAACACCATCACCACAAAGTTATGTTGCAAGTCACGCAGCACCTTAATTTGGACATGGTCAATATTCATTTTGCGATGCTATTTTCGTTTTCATCATCTCCTCTAGAACGGTGGCAGTGCAAGACAGCAGCTATTTGCTTCCCTGTCAGAGAAAAGACAAAAAATAGCGAAATTAATTGCATCCATTAGTATATTACCAAACCCCGAAGAAGAATTGCTGTTACGAAGAAATTATCCTGTGTCTACAGCCAATGAAATATTAATTCCTCAAGAACTGCATTGACTTATAAGGAAGATATCCTACTGATTGGATTCAATTCAATTTGTTTTATTGTTGCTACAAGTGCTGAGATACAGTGAAACTTCTTTATGTTGTGTGGAAACCGTTCTGCTCAGTTGCTTGGATTGTTAGTTCACAGAGCAGCGTGATGCAAACAGTGATGCTTCAATTCCTATCTCCAGCTTGAGGTTATCGTGAAGGACCCTCCTTCCAGCCTCTTAACTTATTTGACGGCTGGTGTTGTTCAGGTAGAATCACCACCAATTCATTTTCTGTAATGATAGAGTATCCCTTATGTTCTGGTAAGAAAATGGCGACACAACAGCACTTATTTTATGTGTAGTACAGGCAGATGTTACAGCTGCAGCGGTTGTGTGCAAACAACCAAATCAACATGAAGTTTAAAAGTTGAGACGTCCATCATCAGTCTCATAATGGAGGGGAAGAAGCTGTCGTCGAATCCTTTGCTACTTCTGTTTAAGCTTTTGTATCTTCTGCCCGACAGAAGAAGTTGGTCGAGATTATAACCAGGGTGGGACTTTAAAATGAAATAGGGGATCGGGATAAAATAGTTGTGGACTGAGATTGAGCATTGATTGATGGACCACATCTGTGATGACATGCTGACCAACCAAAGATAAGCTGCTGGGCAGAATGATTGGCATCTGGTCTTCCATCAAATGGTGGCAGCCTAAGTCTGGTAACTAGGGCAATAACTGACCATTGCCACAGAATCATAGAGGCATGCAGTATGGAAACAGGCCCTTTAGTCCAACCAGCCCATTCGCAACATAATTCCAAACTAAACTGGTCGCGCCTGCCTTTTCCTGGCCCATATACATCCAAATCTTTCCAATTCATGTACCTGTCGATATGCTTTGTTTAATGTTATCATTGTACCTGGATACACATGGAGCTGGAACCTCTAGTGGCATAGTGAAAGCCGTGCAGTTTGGGTATGACATCGTCCGATTCAAAAACGAATTGGATAGGAACCAGAATTGACTGTATTTTCAATCTCAAGGACTGATTAACTCCTTTCACTCCGAGGGTGGTGAGCAAAGCTGAGGTAGACGCAGGAAGCAGCAAGGCATTGAAGAAGTCTGTAGAGAAGCACTTGGAAGCTTTAAGCGAACATAGCCAAGTGCCTGATAAAGGGATCAAAATCGACGAGTTTAATCTAAACTTACGAAACAGAAGATTGCCAAAGAGCATGTCGACAACGTCTGCTGCTCTGCCTTTATCTATCATGTGTCGGCCTCCTCAAAAACTCACTTCTTGTTTGTGTGATACGGTTTTCCAAGCACGAAGCCTTGCAGACTACCGCTCATCCGTCTTTGCCTTTCCCAATGCACGAAGATCCTGCCTTCAACAATTTACCCATGGCTGCGATCAGTCTCATTGGTCTGTAGTGGCTGTCGATATAACATATACCTTTGTGAGGGGCCTCGCAAGGTCTTTTCTTGCTTTTCACAAGTTGCTGCGATAAATGTGATCATATCCCAAGGTTTTACCTACCCTTTTTATCTTATCTTTCATTCAGAATCTCCTGTTCTCCAATTTCAGCTCTATTCAAGTCATCACTATTTATTTTCCAAGTTCCAGAGCGTTCATATAACTCCACAATAACATCCCAACTAAAAATATTTGTTTCGGATCTTCCCTCATTGACCTTTCAGGAGGCACATTCTCTCCTTAGCTAATCTTTACGCCTTGCTGAAGTATGTCAAAATGTTTCTGAAACTTCATATATCCCCCGATTGCCAATTGCCTATCGTCACTCCACATTGACCCAAGCTTATCTATACTAACATTAATGGTCACACAAAGATAAAAAATCCAACAGATTAAAAAAATATTCCCCTTCTATGAAATCATGCGTCTAGCGATTGTTTCTAAGGATCCAATTATTGTTTATTGTCATATTCGTGACAATACGTTCCAGCAGGTTCTCGACTTACACTGAGGTTTACACCATTTGGTTTCAGACTGACTGTACAATAGGTTCTGGGAATCCTTGGGTATTAGTCTGAAAGAAAGGTATTTTCCAGTTCAGCTGGTCGTCGATGAGGCAACCAAATGCTGTCATTTAGTAAAAAGGAAATGCAGTGTGAGAATATGGAAGGTAAGAGTCAACCACACCTAGAATATCATGAACAGTATGATTGCACGAAGGAAAGATATTCTTGCATCGGAGGGAAGCCAGTTAAGGGTCACTTGGCTGATCCTGGGAAGGGAGAGATTTTCTAATGAGAATAGGTGGATTAGATTGAGGTTGAACCCATTTGCAGTTCCAAGAATCAGCGAGAAATTTCATGCAACATCCAAGATTCTGAGGGGATTTGGCACATTAGTTGCTGGTAAGTTAGAAAACAGAACATGATGGCACAGCAATAGGCAATTCGGCCCAACATGGCTGTGCTGACTATGCTGCTGTTCTAAACCTATCCCATCTGCCTTCACATGGTCCAGATCCATCTATTCTCTGTCTGTTCATGTTTCTGTCTAAACACCACTTTAAAATGTTGCCCACATTTCTCTTCTACCACGTTTTGAGCAGGTTTAACTCTCTGTTGACAAGAAAACTTTCCGAGGTCATCTCATTTGAAAATTCTCGCTCTCACCTGAAACTGTGGTGTCCTCGTACTTGACATTTCCACATTGGAAAAGAGATTCGAACTAGCCACACTATCCATGCATCTCCAAGTGCTGAAAACCTGTATCAGGTCGGTTCTCAGCCTCCGACACTCAATCAAAACAATCCACTGTGTTAAAACTTTCGTCAGCATGAAGAAATTCGTATCCAGGCAACATGCTGGGAAACCTCTTTTTCATCATCGCCAAAGCCTTCAAATCTTTCCTGTAGTGTGGCGATGCGACCTGCATAAAGCATTCCCAATGTGGCCGAACTGAAGTTTTATTTTATTGCAACATGCCGGCAGATGAAGGGAAGTATGCCATACTCCACTTTTTCAGCACATCCTGCTATGGTGTTATTATCCTGGAGCTATAGATTTGCATCCTTGATCCTCTGTACATCAATTTTCCGAAGATTCTGGCCATTTACACTGTACGTTTCTCTTGCATTTGACTTCTCTTACCTCACACTTCTGCCGATGAAATTCAAATTTACATTTCTCTGCCGGGCGTTCCACTTGATACTGCTACATCCTTTCAATTCCATCCTCACTCTACACAATTCCCCCGGCTACGCCAACTTAGTGCACGCCTTCCCAACTTCAACTGCATGATTGCGTCTCAGACTGATGATATTTTCATCTTTATTACTAAATTACCAAGAGAATCGCAGCACTGATCCTTGCAAAGCATTAGTGGCCTTAGACCGCCCCCCCACCCCCCAGTCAGAAATACACTCCTCCACATTCCCCTGTCTACTATGATCAAGAAAATTTTGTATCCTAAATAACAGCACCATGGATTGGGACTTGATCTTCCTGACAAACCTGTCATTGCAAATGCTTCAGGAAAGTCCATGTGGACAACATCCACAGCCTTACCCTGAATAATTATCTTAGCCTCTTCCTTTGTTTTGCGTTGTGCAAGAATCTGTAACTAGAGGGCATAAAATTCCAGAAACAGCTCACTCATTCTACTGGAGACAAAGAGGACTTCCTTAATTCAGAACTTATTATGTCAGTGAGAGTACCTCCCTACAATGAGCTGTCGAGACTGGGTGATTATGTATGTTTAGAGCAGAGATGGTCAGTGTTCAATTAATTAGGGGAAAAAAGTTTACCTGGAAAAGACAGGAAAGTCGAGAAAAAGAGGAAAGAATATAAAATCCCAGGAACAGGACCTTCGGCTCGCCAAGCCTGTTCCAATCCAGATCTTCTATCTGAACATATAGCCTTTTTTCCAAGGGTTTGCTTCCCTTTGCTCCTTTGTCATTCATGTATCTCTCTAGATGTATCTTAGATGACTCTATCTTTCCAGCCTCTATCACCTCCGCTGGTAAAGCGTTCCAGGCACCCACTACCCTCAGCGTGAAGAACTTTCCACGTATTTCTCTCTTAAACTTTTCCACTTTCGCTGTGACCTCGTTACCCTGAATAATTGAGTTCCACACTCTCAGCAATTAACTTCCTTCTTTCCAAATTGTGTACACATCTCATAATTTTGTGGAACCCAATCAGGTCCCGTATCAACTACTTCTTTCCAGTGAAAATAATCCTAATCTCCTCCATCTCTCTTCAAAGATAACCCCTCCAGACCAGACAACATCCTGGTGAACATCTATGCACCCTCTCCAAAGCATCTACATTATTTTGGAAATGTGTCGACCTGATCTGTATGCAGTATTCCAAATTTGTCCGAACCAAAGACTTCTACAACTACAGCATGACCTGGCAACTCTGTACACCCTCCAATGTAGGAAAGCATGCCGTATGCCTTATTTACCACTCAAATGACCCGGGCTGCCATCTTCAAGGAACAATGGACCTGAACACCCTGATCTCTCTGTACGTCAATTTTCCCCATGACATTCCTTTTCCTGTATATTTAGCAATTTAATTGGACTTTCCAAAATCCAAAACCGAACATTTATCGGGATTCAACTCAATCTGCTCGTTCCTGCCCACCTCTGCAATCTATCTACATACTGCCGTATTCTCTAACAGACCCCCTTCACTATCTGCTCCTCTGCTAACTTTACAGGCATCCTCAAACTTACTTATCGGACAATCTAGACCGTCCTCCAAATCATTTATATATATCAAAGACAACTGTGCTCCCAGCATGTGGAACACCACTCATCAAAATTCTCTATTTTGAGAAATTCCCTTGCACTGCTACTCTCTGTCTCCTGTTGCCCAGACAGTTCTCTATCCATCTAGCTAGTACCCTGAAGATCAAGTGTTTCACCTTCTCCGTCAGTCTGCCATAATGAACCTTATCAAACGCTATTCTGATGTTAATGTATGTGACGTATACAGCCCTTCCCTCAGCAATCAACTTTGTCACTTACTGAAATAATCTATGAAGTTGTAAGACATGACCTTCCGTGCACAAAACCATGCTGCCTGTCACTGACTAGCCCGTTTTCCTCCAAATCGAAATTGATCCCACTCCTCAGTATCTTGTCCAACAGTTTTCCAACCATTCACATCAGGTTCACCAGTCTTTTATTTACGTGTTTATCACTGTTCCCTTTCATAATCAAGAGTAAATCATTAAGCATTCTCCACTTGATCGGGACCTCACCCGTGTTCAAGAATGCTGCAAAGGTACCTGTTATGGCCCAAGCTATTACCTCTCTCGCTTCCGTCACTAACAGTGGATCGATCCCATTTAGACCATGGTACTTGTGCACCTTCATGTCTTTAAGTAAAACCAAAATTACCTTCTTCCTTTTGCTGACTTCTACCACCATCCTCCCCACCCCCACCAGCCCCCACTCCCCCCACTCCCTTGGTAAATACCGATATTGTCTGACAGCACGGAAACTTCCCTCATTTGTCCTTGAGTGGGTCATCAGTTTCCCTAGTTACTCTATTGCTATCGTATGTGACCTATCATATATGATAACAGGCTTTCGGAATTTCCTGAATACTGTTCGCTGAATATATCTCATGACCACCTTCAGACTTCTTAATTCCTCGTTTCAGGTTGTTCCGACGTTCCAGATGTTCCTCCAAAGCTTTGTCGGCCTTCAGACGCCTTCACCTTATGTACACTTTCTTTTCCCTCTTAGCACGTCTCACAATTTTACCTGACACAATTGATTCTAAGTCTGTGGTACTATGATGCCGCAATGTTAACCACTGAGCCATCTTGCCAAAATCTTCATTTTTTTTCTGAAATGATGCAATATATCAGTCAACTCGAAAGAATCTCTCGTTCAACGCCATCTAGTTTGGAGAAGAGGCATCTGTGAAAAAGCCAAACATTTTGTGCATGTCACACAATTCCAAATTAAACTTAATTATTTTGATGGGTAGGAACAAGTGAAAGCCCAAGCGTCCCGCCACCGGCCCTCCACACTTGTCCAACAATGTTAGAGATTGTGGATCGAAAGTTGAGCTATTTAACCACTTCAGGGCCCAGACGACGTAAAACATCATCAATCCTCAGATATCCTTCAAGAAAAGGATAAGGGTTCACAAATGGCATCATTGTAAGTATATGATCGATGTTCAGAACACATTCTTATGGATGCTGAGCATATCCCTAAAGGTGGACTTCGCCACCTTCTGATGCTACTGACGTTTTTCCAGCCTATTGCGTGTCGACAGTGAATATATCACTCAGTCCACAAATATAAATACCACATATATCATCTATATTCAGCTTTGGAATGCTCATGTATTTGACTATTTTCCGGTATTTCCCCCAAAATCTACTTCAGTGAATAAGGATATTTTCAGGTTCAGCTTGACAAATATTGAACATGAGAATATAGAACTGAGCAGAAGACACATACACACAAACAGTGTCTCTCACATTTTCGCACTGACACACACACACATGCACAGTGTCTCGCTTCCTCTCTCACACACGTATACTCACAGTGTCTCTCTCGCTCACACACACGCACAAGTACAGAATCTCTCTCTCTCACACACACATTTATGTAGAATGTTTTGCTCATACACACCCAGGCACACACACACACACACACACGAACACACACGTTCACACACAGGCAAATTGTCTCTCAATACCTCAGTCACACAAATGCACTCGTACAGTACCTCTCTCTCACGCACCCAAACACAAAGACACAACACCAAAAGAAAGAAGGCAGCTTACATAAGATGGAGGAGGCAAGGGTCTCTCTCAGCTCTCGAAGATTACGGGCAGGCGAGGAAGGAGCTTAAAATTAGTCTGAGGAGATCCAGGACGGGTCACGATAAAGACTTGGCAGGAAGGATTAGGGAGAATCCAAAGGCATTTTACGAGATTATAAGGAATAAGAGAATGATCAATGAAAGAGTAGGGCCGAGCAGGGATAGCATAGGGAACTTGTGAAAAGAGTCTGAGGAGGGAGGGAAAAACATAAATGAGTTTTTTTGCTTCGGACTATAAAAAAGAAAATGAACTTTTAGTGAATGAAACAATTGAGGAGCAGGTAAAAACGCTGGAATGGATAGAGATTGAGGAAGCCGATGTGCTGAAAATTTTGACAAACATTAAGATTGACAACTCGCCAGGCCGAGACCAGATTTATCCTCGGCTGCTTTGGGAAGCGAGAAATGTGATTGCTTCGCCGCTTGCGAAGATCTTTGCATCCTCGCTCTCCACCGGAACCGTACCTGAGGACTGGAGGGAGGCAAATGTAATTCCTCTCTTCAAAACAGGTAATCGGTAAATCCCCATCAATTACAGACCAGTAAGTCTCAAGTCTGTCATCTGCAAGGTGTTCGAAAGGATTCTGAGGGATAGGATGTATGACCATCTGGAAGAGGATGGCGTGATTAAATGCAGTCAGCATGGCTTTGTGAGGGGCAGGTCATGCCTTATTGAGTTCTTTGAGGATGTTACTAGACAAGTTGATGAGGGTCGAGCGGTGGATGTGGTGTATAAGGACTTCAGCAAGGCATTTGATAAGGTCCCCCATAGTAGGCACATTCCGAAGGTCAGGAGGAATGGGATACAAGGGAATGTAGCTGTCTGGATACAGAACAGGCTGGTCGACAGAAGACAGCGAGTGGTAGTGGAAGGAAAGCATTCTGCCTGGAGGTCAGTGGGGAGAGGTGTTTCACAAGGCTCTGTTGTTGGGCCTCTACACTTTGTAATTTTTATTAATGACTTGGATGAGGAGATTGAAGGATGAGTCAGCAAGTTTGCAGACGACACAAAGGTTGGAGGTGTCAGTGACAGGTTAGAGGACTGTTGTAGGTTGCAGCGTGACATTGACAAGATGCAGAGATGGGCTGAGAGGTGGCAGATGGAGTTAAACCTAGATAAATACGAAGTGATGCATTTTGGAAGGTCGAACTTGAAGGTTGAATACAGGATTAATGACAAGATTTTTGGCAGTGTGAAGGAACAGAGGGATCTTGGTGAGCAGGTACATAGATCCCTTAAAATTGCTGGCACAGTGGACAGGGTTGTTACGGAAGCATGTAGTGTTTTAGCTTTCATAAACAGGGGGATTCAGTTTAAGAGCCGTGAGATCTTGTTGCAGCTCTATAAAACTTTGGTTAGACCGCACTTTGGAATACTGTGTCCAGTTCTAGTCGCCCTATTATTGGGAAGATGTGGATGTTTTGGAGAGGGTTCAGAGAATGTTTACCAGGATGCTGCCTGGAATGGAGGGCTTATCTTACGAAGAGAGATTGACTGAGCTCGGACTTAATTCATTGCAAAAAAAGAATTAAGAGAGGGGACCAAATTGAGGTGTACAAGATAATGAGAGGCAGAGATAGAGTTGATAGACAGAGAATTTTTCCCAGATCAGAAGTGTTAACACGAGGATTCATAGTTTTAAGCTGTTTGGCGGAACGTTTAAAGGGGATGTCAGAGGCGGGTTCTTTGCACAGAGAGTTGTGAGAGCATGGAATGCGTTGCCAGCAGCAATTGAGGTCATTGGGGATATTTGAGAGACGGCTGGACATGCATATTGTCACAGAAATTTGAGGGTTCGTACATTAGGTTTACCTGACATGAGGTCGGCACAAACTTCGTGGCTAAAGGACCTGTTGTGTGCTGTACTGTTCTATGTTCTACCATTCTCTCACACAAATACTCGCATACACAATCGCTGTCTCTCTCTCTCGCAGACACATGCAAGCCCAGTATATTTCCCTCACTCTCAAACACAACACAGAGAGTTTCTCTTTCTCTGTGTCTCTCTCTCACACACGCAGACTCGTACACACACAAACACTCTGCCTCCGTCTCTGTCGCTCACTTATTTCTGCAACAATACTTGAGCTCAGACCCTCACTGACTGTACCGTATGACCAACTTTGTGAAAAGTGCATCCAATGTTCCTCACTGTCGCTGGGGTGAATTTAAAGAGGAGCAGGGAAATGGAATTCACAATAGATTAAAATAGCCTTCGTGTGTTCTCCTGTGTAGAAGTGTAGGAGGATAGTGAAAGTTTGTGGGTATTTGAGAAGCCTCCGAAGGCATTTGAGCAGTGCTATCAATTCTCAAACTCTCTGAACTTATTTAAGCAGAAAGAAAATTAAGGGTTGCATGTTAAGCTAGATATGGCTGCATGGAATACAGAATATGGAGAGCTAGAGATTGTGACAGAACAGAGAGAGAGAGAGAGAGAGAGAGAGAGAGAGAGAGAGAGAGCTGACTTCTGCACCCTCCAGTGACAGCAGAAAAAAATCCAAAACCATACTCAGCATTTATACACTCTATCTCCCCACTCCTATCTCTCTGGATGTCGTCAATCACAGTATTAGGGGAAAGAGTGGTAAGAGTGGGAGCAACGTTCAAAATTTTCAAACTGCATTGACGTAGGTTTAAGAAGGCTTTACATCGATTTTGGAAAAGACGGAATGATAAAGCTTTGCTGCCAAATAATTGCCATCTCAATGGACAAGAATATCCTATAAGACTTCCTCTCCTGAACATAAGATCTCATTCACACGCCTCCACCCAAGGAAGCAAAGTTGGAGCCAGATGACACCACACTGACAATAAATATGTCTAACAGATTTGTCAGATTAAGTGCAAATGCCTATTTTGGGCATGTGTGGGATTGTGGATGTGGAGGTTTGCGTGTGTGACAGGGTTGTGTGTGTGGGTCTGTTTGGGGTGCATGTGGGTGTAAGTTTGGCAAAGATGTGTGAGGGGTGTTTGTGTGGAAGCATTGCACGAGGCGATATGTGCTTGGGGTTTGTGTGCGGTTTTGAGTATGGGAGAATGCGTGGAGGAGGGAGTGAATGGGTCGGCGGTGTGTGGTTCGGTTTGTGTGTTGGGTAGGCTCTGTGTGTGTGTGTGGTGTCAAATGTGTCTGGGCATGTGTGGTGGGAGGTTTGCGATGAGTGTGTGCTTCAGAGTGTGCCTGCGGTGTGTATGTGGTAGGGGTTAGTAGGGTGTGACTGGGCTCTGTATGTAAAGTAGGCTGTATGTGTATCGTGGGCATTGGCAGCGTGTTTGGCGTGTGTTGGTGTGCATTGTGGGGATGTGCTTCGAGTTGTATGCCTGGGTTGGATTTGCTTTGGGTGTGCAAGGGGAAGTGTGGGATTGCGTGTGGAGGGATGCGCATTGGCTGTGTTTGGGAAAAATGTGTGTGGGATGGCCCGTTCGTGTGGTGTGCGCTGTCTGTGTGGCGTGGGCAATCTGGAAGTGTGTGGGTGTGTTGGGTGTGTGAGAGGGGTATTTGGGAAGGTCGTGTGTGTGGAGTGTGCGTTGGAATTATGTGGGGGATGGGCTGTGAGTGGTAGGCATGTCGCGGTGTTCATGTGTGAGCGTGTACGTGTATGTCTAGTGGTGTGTTTGGGATTGTATATCTATTTGGGATCTGTGTGTGCAGTGTGATTTGGGTGGTGTGTGTGACGGTGTGTCTTGGGTGTGCGTTGGGGGGAAGTGGGGTGTGTATGAGGCTGTGTGCATGGAGTCTGTGGGGTGTGAATGGGAGTATGTGGGAGAGATGTGAATATGGATTGTACACATGTGATGTGTGTACTGGCTGTTGCGTGTGGGGGTGTGTCTGCAGATCTTTGGGGGCTGGTTGTGTGATGCTGTGTGTGTGGGTTGTTTGGGTGTGTGTTGTGGCAGAGATGTTTGCGGTGGATTGGTGTGCGTGTGGTGTCTTGCATGTGAGGTCCTGTGCATCGAGGTATCTGTTTTTGTGGAAATGTGTCAGGAGGTTGAGTGTAGGGAGTGTCGACGTGAGAGATTGTCAGTTTGCAGGGGTTATGTGTTTTGGTGTTTGTCATGGACGTGTGTGTGCAGGTATTGGGTCGGGTGTGAGGATATGGTGGTGTGCCTGTGGGGAAGTGCACGTGGTGCATGCATGTGTATATTATTCATAGAGTAATGCACACTGGGGAGTGGGCATCGAGAGCTGGGTGTTAGTATGTGCATTTGGGGGAACACACATGGCGGAATGCACATGGGGAGATCAGGTGGGGAATTGCGCGTGCGAGTGTGTGCATACTCATGTGCACATTGGGTAATGGGCATGGGGTAGAGCAAGTGCATGAATGCGGATGGTGAGTGCACATAGGTTAACGAATATGGGGTGTGACCATGGGGTGTGTTTTAGGGATGACGCGTGTGGGAGTGCACAGGAGGGCGTGCGAGTGGAAGCGAGTGCGTGGGCGAGGTGTGTATGGGGACGTATGTATGGGTGGTGTGTGCACTGGGCGGGGGGGGGGGGTGCGTGGATGCGATTGTCGCTTGGCTGAATGTATCTTATAATTAATATATGAAGCCTTTGGTCAATTTCTTTCTTATTATTTGTGTTTATTTTAATGTTGTTATAATATAATGGAAGGCAGTCGATTTTGGGTGGCATGCAGATAAGAGTGTGCTCTTCTTTTGTAATTTTGCTGAAAACTGCTGGCCTTTCCGCTTTTCACTGGTATATTATCTTTTCTCACGTGGGGTGTTCATTTGGAAAGTTGCAATGTGATCATTCGAGAAGTCTGAGGCCAGGACAGTTTTGAAAAAGAACCAACTCCAGAGCAGAAGCATTGCCCTGAGGGCTATTGGACATGTTGCCCGCCGTGGGGTCCATGTTAGATGCGTCTGTTCATTACCCCGAGGTTTGATTTCCACTTTGGGATCCTGGATTTTCTGAATACCTGGCTAACTGGATCCTGTCTAATTGTGACCCTGCTGTTTTAAAACTAAAATGTATGCCTCAGGTTAAAGGAACATAACACAAACATATCAATCCCCCTCCCATTAAGTGTCTGATCTCAGGACTCTGCGGGGAGGAAATTCAAACCCTAAATGTGAAAATCTAGTATGAGATGAATAAAGTATGCAGGTGAAAATTGACAGCAGGAGTAAAATAAAGGCTTGAAAGTGTGAGAGGAGCATGAAAAAGAAAAAAAGAGAGGCATTCGAGATTGTGAAATATCTGTCGTGTTAGTGCCTGGGGATACAGTATTTCATCACAAAAATTGAGGTTATCTTGTTCCTGAGGCATTGCTGCCTGTAAGGAACTTGCTGTGTCTCGATGGCATGGAGCATGTGAAAAATACGATGACTGTTTGAATAAATTCCTCGCTTTAAGGCTGCCTGAAACGTCTGGAATTGCAATATCCCAAAGGGTTCTGCAGTTTGCTTTGAGCCAGACATTGTTGATCGATGGAGATACAGGAAACCATTGTATCTTGCAGTGTAATTTTTTTACAAGAGGCCTTTCATTTGCCGGTATAAGCTTTCTCTCCCTCTCCATCTGCCCGAAATGGAATTTTTATCTTGAAACTACAATGGGATCAAAAACCCTTCCATTGGTCAGACGTTTCCTCCAGGGAGGCGCAGACATTGGCCCCATAGCGCCCACGTGATCTGTGTCTCTTTATTACCTCGTGGATTGATTTCCTCCGGGTGTACCTGTATTTTATGGACCTTTGGTTTTCTGGGCCCTGTCTGATCAATGTGGTTTCCTTCAAAAAGAAATTTGAAGCTTCTCTCTCTCTCTCTCCCACACTCACCCCCCCACCCCACCCACCCTATCCTCTTCTCTCTCTTTCTCTCTCTCTCTGAATTTCTAAGAGACTAACGTCTAGACACAAACAGATAGAGACACACAGACTCTGGGAGAGAGGACAGTGGTGTGTGGGGAGGGGGATGCAGACTCCAGCAGTCTGAAGTCAGTTTGAGATATCTCCCTGTTCTCCGTTCTCTGGGTTTAGTAGCAGGAGCTGTACTGGATTTAGCAGCTCAGGCCAGCAGTGGAAATCTTGCTGCGTTTCGGGAAAGTGTTGGATGTGGAAGGCAGTGAACTTTGGGATCTTGCTGTGCTTTCGTTAATGAATTTATTATTTAAATCAATTTTCGTTACTCTCCCAGTCTCTCCCCTGCCCCTGAAGATATTTGTGTTGCGAGATGAAACTCAGATGAAACAGAGACAGAGCGATTCAATTTATTTTGTCATGTGGAATTCTCAGACAAGAGCTGGAACCAGAGACAGACAGAACGAGAGTAGTATTATAAAGCATCCTGCTATCTTGTCATTCATTCACACACTCACACACGAATGGGGAGAAGAATTGTGTGGCTCACGCAGTCTCTGAGGTTTTGTTCTGTGAACTTTGGAGTGGGGATTTTGGGGAGACAATTGGTAAACAGTTGTCTTCTGCACAGTTTTATGCCACAAATTTCACTGGTTTCCTCCCTCTCTCTCTCTCTGCCTCCATATTCCCATCTGCCTGTCTCTACCACAGCTTTCTATAAATCCCCGTTTTCCCTACCTTCTTCCACATTTCCCCCGTTCACTCTCCCCGCTACTACCTCAGATACCTCCCCAGATGTTTCAGAAACTGTACGAATATACAGGCTTACCCCTCTACGACTTTGCCCATTCACCTATCACCACACCGTTCTCTCTGTCTCTGCCCTCAGTGACCCTTATTTTGCTGCCAGAGTTTCATTCTCTCTGCTTTTCCATTCCCCTACATCCCGTTGTTCCATCACTGCCTGTCAATGGCATCTCTGTCTGCTCTTCAATGGCTCGATTCCTCTCTTTCCTTCCAACATTTTTCCTATACTCTCTCTGCTTTTCCCCTTGTTGTCAATGGGAATTTTCTCTCTTTTTGTTCCATATGGTATTATGTCTGCCCAAATGTTTATTTTCTTTTTTGCTCTCTTTCTCTCTCTTCTCTCTCTCTCTCTCTCTCTCTCTCTCTCTCTCTCTCTCTCTCTCTCTCTCTCTTCTCACTCTCTCTCTCCTTCACTCCATCTTGGTTTTCTCTTTCTGTGTCACTCAAAGAGATCTTTCTCTCTCTACTACCTCTGTCTCGCTGATTGTTTCGCTCTCTTTCTAAATCTTTGTCTATTCTCTCTCTCCATGCCTCGGATTTCACACTCTCTTTGTCCATCTTTCTTTCTCTTCTGTAAGTCCTTCTATTGCTCTATCCATTACTCTCTTTATCCTCTCTCTGTCCAGCACAGTTTATCTCCCTGTGATTTGTCTGTGTCTGGGGCCAGATTAGAACTCGCTGCTGGAGTGCTTTTGACTAGGTTTGCCTTGGGAACTTCCTACTGTTCCTGTCTTCCTCTGTCCCAGTCTCCCTCTGTCTCCCTCTCCCTCCAGCTTCCCCATTTCCTCCTCTATCCTTAACTGTCTCTTTGTCTATCTGTAATGAAGTGTTTTCGTCCGATGTCTCATTCCGGCTGAGATCTACGCCCATACTGTTCTCGCTAAATTGAAAAAGGGAGGGCGTAAGTCGATAAAGGGTCTTTTTCATTGAGGAGGGTCTGAATGGCGAATGGGATTTGTGGTGTTGAAAAGCAGTCAACGAAAAGGCCAGTGAGTCTCTGACTGTAGTCCCTGTGTGAACAACCGCTAGGTTGTTGTTCGGGACTCACTTAATGGAGGAGTGATGGAGGGATACAGTACGTGGAGGGAGACACAGACTCCATTTACGGTGGGGGTGATCATGGAGGAACTAGCAGGGTTCTGAAGCTGCACGAGGCACGAATACCAACTGACAGGCAGAAACATTTTATGAGGAGCAAAATATTTGTGATAGATGGAGACACAGGCAGGAAAAACACAGAGAAAGAGACAAAAGTAGAGAAAAAGACAGAGAAAATGATTAAAAGAGAGACAAACGAATGGACCTTGAAAAACGAAACAGTGACACAAAACGAGGAAAAGAAAGAGAGAAAAAAGACAAAGAGAGAGAAATAGAGAATACCTCATTCGGTGTCAGACAGAGTTTCAGGAAAGACACGGTCTTAATTGGTGGTACTGAACATTGCGTGGGTCCCAGCTCTCTCTCTCTCTCTCTCTCTCTCTCTCTCTCTCTCTCTCTCTCTCTCTCTCACACACACACACACACACACACACACATCACAGGGAGACAAACCAGAAGTTTTAAATCAGCTAAAATATCCAATTTGATTTCTGAAATAAGAACAGACGAGTATGAAAAAGGTTAGCAGGTCTAGCAGCAACTGTGAAGACAAATAAGACTTAAGGTTTCAGATACAATTATCCTTCCTCAGCACTGATATTAGGGAGAAAAATGTTGGTTTATAGAGGAGGAAACATTGGGAGTCACGAATGCAAAAGACTAAACTGTGAGAAGTGCAGGAAAAGTGCTGCTTATTCACATTATTCAGGCAAGGGAACAGAGTACTCTGTAGACAGAAAAAACAGATTTATCCCACAGTGGAATACAGGATCTTCAAACAAAGCCACACAAGAAGTGAATGGGACTAAACTTAAACAGTAAAATCGGCGAGTTTACTATTGTTGTGTTTCTAAGAATGATTATCAATGCAATTGCAGATAGATATCAAAGTTTTACATGGATCTGTTGTACCAGTGAATGTTTGTTCATTGTACATTTTCAAATCTGATTATTAAACACTTGGACCATCTCCCTGACAATACAGGGAGGGAAATCACGGCACAGTCCCACATTATCGTTGACACTTCATCAGGAAAAGTTGGGAATTATCTGATTGACCCAAACTGTGTGTCTGTATGCGTCCATATTTCTTTCAGTCAGTCTGTGCTTGTCAGTGTATCAGTATTTTTCTTTCTGTGTGTGTATTTGTGTCAGTGTGTCTGTGTATATTTCTATATGTTTGTCTGTGTGCGTCAGATTGCCTGCATGTGTGTGTTTCTGCATGTGTATATGCGTGTCAGTGTGACTGTGTGTGCCAGATTAACCATCGGTGTATGATTGTTTCTGTGTGATTGTCTGTGTGTGTCAGTGTCTTTCTGTATGTCTGCACATCCATGCGTGTCTCTATGTCAGTCTGTGCATATCTGTGTGTAGAAATGTGGCTGTATGTTTATCTGTATTTAAGGAGTTTCCGTTGTTGTATCTCTGTGTGTGTTTATCACCGTCAAATTAACTCTGTGTGTTTGTAGTTGTATGTATAAGCTCATGCATTTGAGTGTGTGTATTAGTGTGTGTTTCTGTATCTGCGTGTGTCTCTGTGCCGGTGTCTCTGTGCAGTGGGCTTTCTGTTCCTTTAGGGTGAATCAATTCAAATGTGCTTAATCCCCTCCCCAATTTCTCCCTCTCTCTGTCCCTCTTATGGTTAACATCATAAAATCGCCGTGTTGGTGTGTCTCTGCATGTGGGTCTCTGTGTGTTTGTACCTGTAAGTCTATCCCTGGCTGCAATGTAAATCACTGGAGGGATGTTTGGGTTGATGAATGAGCTATTTGAAAAGTGATAGATCAATGGCTTAGAGTCTCTCCCACCCTCTTGCTGCCCTCTGGTGGCCTGACTACGCCACGACGAACGCGGCTGATTTTTTTTTTGTGGGGAGAAAGCATTCCAGCCTATGAATGTCACAGGTTGCACCATTGTCTCACTCTTCAAAAAATGCATTTGGAGACACAAAGCAGTTTTGTCCGAATTACGTTTGAACAGAAGGATACATAAATGGGAGGAGGAGGAAAGAGAAAGGGAGAATGTGAGAGCGTGATGGAGATGTGGAGGGAGACAGAACAAGATGAATTATGCCGAGGCCAGATCAGAGTAAGTGATACAGAGGTGAAAACAAGAACTGCATAACTTCAACTGAAATCTGGATTTCCTTTCCTGCCAATCAGACCTTGGGACCAAGTGTCGCTCTTTCTCTCTCTACCTCAGACTCTTCAACACAAAGACTCGTTGTTCACTCTGCTGCTCATCACTTTTTAATGAAGATTTTATTACTATCGAAGTGAGTTGCAGATGTGGTCAGTCGAATGGCATATTTTCTCACTGGACCCTGAGTTAAGAGAGATATTTCAATGTGTCCTTGCAACCATCTATGGGATAAGGTTGGAAAACCAGTAGCACCCTCAATCTGTTACCATAGCGACAGGTTGTTTCATCTTAGTAACATTGAACTGAAATGAGAAAATCCTGAATGGATTGATTAATGAGTGAATCTGATTGATCGGTGAATTTGGTTCAAGAGGTATTTCAGCACATTCTTCAGCTGCTGTCTAAACTTAGTCTGGGTCACTGCATAAATAGTGGTGTTTGTGCAGCAACTGAGGAGCTGAAGCATGAAGCCCAATTCCCGCACAAAGCTATGTAGAAACATAAATGTGTACCCAATAAAACGCATCCTTTGCCATATAAAATACAGCATTAACATTGACCATAACAGGAAGAAATTGGCAGAAATCGCAAACATTAAAATCATGGCTTTTCTTCGAATTTGCATTGCTGTGTCAGACTGAGTGTACCTATTGGTATGAGCTCGGAGTCTGCTGCGGGCTCTGCTGGTCACTAATATGTGTCTGATGGTGAAAATATTGAGTAACAGAATCAGGAGAAATGGGAGACCCGGCGTTAGAAAGTGGTGGAGGGACTCAATTGTAGCCCAGAACCGAGAGAAAAGAACAGCCTTTCTTCCATAACAAAACCAAGGGAAGATGTCCAGTTTATACTGATTTGTGAGCATAAAATACCATAATATGTTCTTTAAACAGCTCAGCACAGTCACTGCTCCGAGAACCACAGCCGCCGTTTTCTCACTGCAATATTTCCTTTTCAGCTTCTGGCAACAAATGGCCACAAACCGATCAAAGGTGAAAGTGACGGTGAACCAGACAGAACAGTCAGTGGCTGCATAAATCAGGACGGCGTGGATATTACACACGGGGATGGATTTCAGGAAATGAAAACGTTCCCGAAATACAATGGGAATGTGTCTCAGTATCAAGTCGAGGACAATGACCAATAGATCCGCCACTGACATCGCCCCCAGGTAACGAATGACACATGGAGACAGTCCACAGTCTTTGTAAAGCAGCACAAAGATTGTCAATACATTAAATGTGAGGAAGGAAAACAAACAAATTTTAATCCAGTCTGAATGTAAAGTTATCGGTTTGGTTGAGGACTTAGTAAGATTTGCAAGTTTCTCACTGTATACAGAAACTTACAGATGTAATTGAAACTGAACTAAAATATGGGAAATTCTGGATTCTAACAAAAATGTGATGTAAAGCATGAGACACAAAGCCCTCCCAAAACACACAGGCACTCATCCATTAATACAAATGTTTTCTGGAACATTCCCACATGTGCGTTCACTCAATACGGATGGTGAAAACGTTGCCGTTCTGAACGACTCTCTCCCAGTTCCTTGACGACAAGCAGGGTTTGGAAATTTGTGTCTTTTAGTCTAAAGTGTGGTTGTTCCTCTACCGTGAAAGAAAGTAAAAGCAGCAAAAACGTATTCATTCCTTTAAATACCTGAGCAGACTTAAAAACAGTGCCTTCTTATTCCTAAAACGGGATCTGTTCCCTGTGGATCTCTTGTTTTTCAACTCACCGATGTCTGGCCGTTGTCAAATAATGTCAGCTATAGAATGCTGCATGGAATGTTCATCAAAAAATTATTTGTATATTGTCGGATATAGAATGTTCGAGAAAATGTTTTAATCATATTCCCAGATTCAGGAAAATATCAGTCCTCCAGTATGAGGCACATAAAGAGGAAGAGAGTTTTTTTTTTCTTCAGAAACGTACACAAATAAAATCCAACATGAGGCATTAAGACTAACAGACCGAATGCATTATTAAATAAGTTTGTTTCTGAACTGATGGTGTCCGGAACTACATGCTACAGGATCTTCCAATCATTTAACTCTCTGGATTCCTGTCATGACCAGGCAAAACTCGAACATGTCTAAACCGATTTTCTTCAAGCAAATATCCGCGGAGATACCCTCTTTCAGGAATATATGCCATAAGATTTAAACTCTAATGTTATTTCGAAAGGTTTTTTTTAGAAAAATCAAAAACTTACATTTGTTTTTCAGTTCTCAAAATTCACTTACTAGGAGATGTTGTTAATTGATTTGACTCGCCTTATTTTATTGTTCAATAACATCTAATGCTTACTGGTCTTGTTATAAAATAAATTGTATTCCTGTAGGGAGAATATCAACAATTAGAAAGAAGTGTTCGAATCGCTGTAGTGGAAACAAGAGTTCCATTCCCCGGGAATTGGCATATGTATTGAACAAAGAAGGAACTTGACCATTCGGACGTGAACCACTTGGCGACAAGGATCCAAGCAGAAAGGTTGAACAGTGTGGTCACTGGTGAAGGAAACAGTTCTCAAGAGAGGTTATCAAAATTTCCATACCAGTTAAAATGAAAGAGAGTATGCAGCAAATCAGTCATTTCAATTCAGGTACGGGAGATCAGGGGCAAGTATGAGAAAGGAGACAGTTAACGCAGCACTGAAGGTGTTAGACGGAAACTCATGCAATAGACGAAACAAGATAAGTGAGCTTTTGCCCAGATTTAATTTGGCAGTGTCAATATTCTGGGTTTCACAAAGACTTAGTTGCCAAGGAATCAGGGCTGGGAAATAAATATCCAAGGAATTATGTCGTATTGAAGGACAAGTAGATGGGCGGAGAGGGCAGCGACACCCAATAGGAATAAACAGAAAATGAACCTATTAACATGAAGAGAATGATGGTCAGAAGACGGAGAATCCAAGTAGGCTTTTTTTTTAATGAACTGCAAAGTGAAACAGCTTGTCCCGTTGGGAGTTGTATACGGGCTTCCAAGCAGCAGTCAGGATGTGAGGGAGAAAATACACTTGGAAGTGGAAAAGCCTTGTCAGAAAGACAATGTTATAAAAATCATGGTGGATTTCAATATGCAGTTGTACTTGGAAACACAGCTTGGTCACAGATCTCAAAGAAAAAGAATTTGTGACGTATACGAGATTTTGTTTTTCATCAGCATGTGGTAGTTCTGGATTTGGGGTTTGAATGAGGACAGAGACTTGTTCAGGGATCTGCAAGTGATGTAGCCTCTAGAAGACACTGATCGTTGTTACCCTGCAGTTTGAGAACGTGAATCTAAAATCAGAGTAAATTTTATGTTAACTAAATGTAGCGACAAATATATGACAGAGTAAATGACATAGCAGAAAATGAAACATATCAGGGAGTTTGGCGAGTAGCAATGGCAGGGGTTTCTGGCATTAATTCGGGACACACAGCAGAAATACAGCCTCGGAATAAAACCCACTCTAATTTGAGAGAGACAGAACAGAGGTATTGACTGATGTACCAAGCTGTTTACGGTGGCTGGCAGTTTGAAGACAGGAAACTATAGGCTGCTTTCGACGGTTAGATATTTCCTCCATCACTCACGACGATATTACAGAGTACTTTGAAGTGCATGGCAAAACAGGGCTAAGTCAGCACGACTTCGAAATTCAGAGGTCATGCCTGATAATTCTGTTAGAATTCGTTGATGGAGTAGACAAAGGTAAGCTAGTGGCTGTGATCCATTTGGATTTCCAGAACGCTTTTGATAAGGTGGCACTGAAGGAGTTGGCTGACTAAGATAAGTGCCCATGCTGAAGGAATGCACAGAGGATTTGCTGTGTGGGAGGAGGCCAAGATTTGGAATACAGGGGTATTTTTCAAAATGGCAGCCATTGACTATCTGAGCACTGAGGGGTCAGTGCTGGAGTCACAACTTTTCACGTTGTATATCAATGATCTGGACGAAGTCATTGCGGGAATTGTTGCTAAGCTTGCATATGACACAAAGATTAGTGGAGGGATATATTATACGGTGGAGACGGAGACGCAGCAGAAAGTTAAATCGCTAAAAGTGACAGGCAAGTTGCTTAACATAATGTAATACGTGTAAAGGATGCTTTATTACTCAAGAAATTAATTTTTAAAAGCGGGGAGGTTACGTTGAGCTGTTTAGAACGTTGGTGAAGTCACAATTGGAATACTGTGTTCAGTTCTGGCAATCACGCCATAAGAAGGATGTGATTCACTGAAAGAAATGCAGAGGAGATTCAGCAGGATGTTGCCTGTGATAAGACGATCAGACAAAGTAGAAGATGTAGGCCATTCTACCATAAGTCTGATAACTCTCAATTAGCCTTTCCTTTCTTGTTCCATTGATTTTATTACTGAACAAAAATCTCCTATCCCTGCCTTTAATGTATCTAAAGACCAGCCACATAAACACACTGTGATGTGCAATTCCACAGAATCACGAAAGATAAATTTAGTAATTGGAATACCGTCAGAGGGCTGGAACTCAGTGTGAGAGTTCGCAGATTTAGGCTGGAAATCCTGGCCATTTAGGAAGCCTTTGCTGACCGACATGAACAAGAAAATCAGTGGTTCGCTCTGAGAGGCAGCTCTGAGAGAGTTAGATTAGTGTCAAGGACGCTCCACGCGTAAAGAAACAGTGAGTTTTTGAAGACATACTGGCCACTGTGGAGTTAAATCATTAAAAGTTATCTCAATCCTGTGGGATTTTCGGGACGTTCTTTCATTAGAGAGATGACTTGTGGCATAAACTGAGGATCACCCTGTATCTGGCAAGGCGAGTGGATGAGATGTAGAATCCCCCATGGAAATCTCAGCAAGCAAGAAATTGAAGGCATGTTGCTGGAATCCGTCTGTTTTAATACGATCGATTTATCCCACTGACAGATTCAAGCCCCTAAACAGATTCCCTACTATCTGATAGGAAAAGATAGGTCCACGCTGCTTTGCCTTAAATGTACGACAGCATAATCGGAGAATCCGCCATCTGATTTTAGAATCCCACAGAAAATGAATCTCTTTCCACATGTCGAGTATCAAGGCTCCTATCCATTTTATTTCTTTCATAAAGTTATAGTTGTACAGTTTCGTGAGGCATCGCTTGTAGGCCTGGAAAGGGATGCATTCGAAGTCAGTTTTCCATTTTATGTTTCTCAAGCATCACTTCTTCTTGTCAACAGAACAGAGCAAATTATCACATCATTTCCTGGAAGCAAAATTCCAAAGTACAGGAAAGCGGCAGCAGGAGTCGTTTGTGTGCAGTTTGCAGTATCAGGAAAATCTACTGACAAAGCCCCGAAATTAAGCAATGATGTTGACACTCGTCCTTTCCACCAAACCGCACGCACAACTCCAGACAGAATGTAACTTTCTCTGATCTCAATTCCTTCATGTAGTCAATTCTCTTCCTATTTTACATGACACATATTGTTACATCCCATAAGATGGCCATTAATCCCATCGTTTCTCTTCTGACGCTGTTAATCAGCAATTTACTTTTTGCCATTCCCAATAACCATGCACATTCCTGATTTTCAGACAATAATTCTTGCTTACTGGAATGAAACGCCTTCCATTACATTTTTCAGCAGAGCATTTCAGACCGTAACCGCTCGTTCAAAGATAACATATTTCCTTGTGTTTCTATTGCTTCTTTTGACAATTATTTTACATCTGTGTTTTTTTTTGTTCTCGATTCTTCCATCAACTCCAAACCGTTTCTCTCTCTCTACGTTGAACAGCCCCTTCTCGATTTTGAGCACCTCCATCAAATCTCATCTGAACTTCGGCATCTCCAAGTGATACAGACCCAAAATCCTGCGTATTGTCAACATCATTGAAGTTAGAGACATTTACAGGTAATTGTACAAGGAAAACAAAAGGAGGATGGAATCTTCCGATTAGGCTCCCAGCTGTTACTGCACGGCAGGTTGTTCAATCACTTCCAATGGTCAGACCGGATGTGGGAGCGATGTGCATTGGTCTGGTCTGTAGATTGAAAATAAGGACTAACAGGGATTGCAAAGAAGATTGTAAAATATGACAGCAAAAAATGAGAGCTCCTAACTTTTCACAAATAACTGAACACTTCGAGGCACTTTCATTTGGGAACAAGAAACCGGAGAAATGAACAATTAATTTATTTTAAAATTAACAAGGGCAATTGCTCCGTAGATGTAGTGAAGGTGCTATTCACTTGTGGGGGAGCAAGGATTATTAATAAATGGTGTTATTAATAAAGACAGTTGAAGACTTACAATTAGAGCGAGGGCAGAATGTGGAGCTTGTTATTGCGTGATCAGAGCAGGCAGATTTCATGTGGGCATAGTCGGAACGAACACAATTGGCTTAAAAGCCTTCTTTTGTGCTGTCATGACCCCATTCATTTGAGAGGAAAGATTTGTCAGTACCTGAAGGAGAAATGAATAGAAAATATAGATATTTGTAGACGAAGTGGGTGGGAGGATGATCATGTGGAATGTAAAGAATTGAACAGATTGAGGGGAAACAGTTCGTCCAAATCTGTGTTCTACTTTATATGCAATAAATAAAAAAAAAGTACGTGAGACATAAACTTAGCGAACTGAGTGATTACTGACTCAGTTATGGGATAGAACAAAAACAAGGCTATCTGGCAGTAAAACAGCTTCTCATTAAACAAAATAATGTCTGGAATATTATTGTGCAGTGTGCATGTATTTTCACGATTGAAACAGAGTGTAAGGGGGAAGTTCAGAATGAACTAGGTTTAAGGAACTCAACTGGAGAAAATGTAAACTTCTAAGTCTTTGGATGATAATGTCAGTGCCTTTCCATGAGCAACAATAACTTGCTTTTGCATAACGCCTTCCACATTGTTGAACGTTACACGACGCTTCAAGTAACACCTTCCGGCGTAGTTTGGCACTGCTCGAGGAGGATATAGGTGGAAAAAAATCTGGAGCAATGACGGATGAGGAATTCAGGTAATAATAGGAGACCACTCAGCCCCTCAGCCTTGTACCAACAGTCAATTTAACAGACCTCAGCTTCTCTTTAGTGTCAGGTCTTCATTACCAAAGTTTCAACATTCTATCCATCTCCTCTTTAAGTACTTCGAGAAATCTAGCATTCGCAACTCTCTGTGTTACTGAATTCCACACAATCATTAACGTTTATGAGAAGAATTGCCTTCACATTTTAGTTTTCAATTCGTGGTCCTTAATTATTTATCTCTGTGCCCCTGGTTCCAGATTCAAACACGAGTGGAAGTGTCTTCTCAATATAATCCCTTCAAGCCCCCACTCAATCATGACTTTGAATAGAAGATAGAACATTGAACAATACAGCACAGAACAGGCCCTTCGGCCCACAATGTTGTGCAGAACATTTGTCTTAGCTTAAGCACCTATCCATATACTTATCCACTTGCCGCTTAAACGTCACCAATGATTCTGACTCTGCCACTCCCACAGGCAGCGCATTCCATGTCCCCACCACTCTCTGGGTAAAGAACCCACCCCTGACATCCCCCTATACCTTGCACCCTTCACCTTAAATTTATGTCCCCTTGTAACACTCTGTTGTACCCGGGGAAAAAGTCTCTGAATGTCGACTCTATCTATTCCCCTGATCATCTTATAAATCGCTATCAAATCACCCCTCATCCTTCGCCGTTCCAATGAGAAAAGGCCGAGCACTCTCAACCTATCCTCGTACGACCTATTCTCCATTCCAGGCAACATCCTGGTAAATCTTCTCTGCACCCTCTCCAAAGCTTCCACATCTTTCCTAGAGTGAGGCGACGGAACTGCACGCAGTACTCCAAATGTGACCTTACCAAGGTCCTGTACAGCTGCAAAATCAACTCATTACTCTTGAATTCAATCCCTCTCCTAATGAACACAATCAACACGATACCTAAGGTTGGAAGATCTAATCTGAAACTCATAAAGAGTTGAAATCTTCTTGCAGGGTCTCAACTTCGCAAAGTTCTATTAGCAGCTTCCAATGCTGGCAATATCGTCTCCAAAGTATATGATCAAAATTGTTTGTAGTATTCCAGGTATAGTCACAGCAAAACCACTACAGGTATAACAAGCTTTACATTTAAAAATTCCAGCCCCCTCTCAATAATTGCCAAAACTCCTTTTTTCGATCTGAATTACTTGCTGCATCTGGACGCTAAAATTTTGAGTTCCTGGAAGTCTCATCATTTAACGTACAAACATCAATGTTGATTCCTCCGAATAAATGAGCCTTTTGAGACAATGAACCCCATCAAAAACGTATGTGCTCCCTCATACAATCCATCTATATTTCATGAGAGATTATGTCTTAACTAATCACTATATAACTGACCATTTTTACCATTATAGGCTTATAAGGATAGATTGCATTCTGCCCCGTGCCTGTTATTCTTATAGCTCATAAATATTTGAGGATCCCAGCTATATTAATTTGGTATTCCATTAATTGCGTTATTCCAACCTGAAATACGATCCATTTACTGTAAATTTTTCATCTGTTTGTGATCCCTTTCTTAACTCATCCTCATGTATGACTTCCTAAACTAACAGCTCCCATTTCGTGCAATAAAAAATTATTGGAACTTTTGACCAATAAGTATTGTAAATTCAAATAAACAACATCCAACAGTTCCCATTGATCAGGTCGACATCTCTGATCCTCAGAAAAATCCAAGCCAATGTTTCAAAAAATCGTTTCTCTTTCACAGCACCTTGTTTAATCTGTTTCACAATATTTAGGAATTATTATGTGTCGAGCAATTGCTACCTTACTAAGGGGAGAAAGAATGTTTCCAACAATCGATATGAAGTGATTCGACCCTTACCTTGATTGATTTTATTCAACAAAAACAGATCATCACTTCAGTGAGCAGAGTAGATATCTTCAAAACGCGATGAAACATCGGTGTAACGTTACCACCTCCCACAAAAATCAACAAATCAGTCAAATGCTGTTGTTTCGACGCCAGTATTTGCACAATGCTTCAATGTGATTCCTCATCTCATGATAGCGGTAATAGCGTCTCACACAGAGCTTCAATGGAAAAACGCAGTAAAGTTTAAAAAACGTGATTCAAATCTGCTCAAACAATCTGTGACTCATGGAACACCATAAAGTGACAGACTCAGAAAGGAATTATAACACAAGAAACATAAGATCATCCTTTCAGAAATTTGTAACTACTCTGCAGAGCCCAAATTCATGGACAGGGAGAAAACCAGAGGATACCATACTCACTATCAAAACAGAATAAGACAACAATATTCCATAAGGGATACCCTAAGGGTTAGGAATATAAATTAGGCGGTTTTGCCCATCGAATGTGCTCCACCGTTCAATCATGGCTGATAGGTTTTAAAAACCCATTTTCCTGCTTTCTCCCCGTAGCCTTAGCTCCCCTTTGCAATCAATGGCTGATCTATCGCCGTCTTAAATATCGTCAGTGACCTGACATCCACATCCTTCTGTGACAATCGGTTTCGCTGATTCAGCACTCTCAGGCTAAAGACGTTCCTCCTTATCTCTGTTCGAAAGGGTCTTCTCTTTTCCCGAAGGCTGTGTTCTAGGGTCCTTGTATCTTTTCACAATGGAAATATCTTGCTAACGTCCACTCTATTCAATCCATTCTTATTTGCAAAATTCCAATTAGATCCCCTCACCCTTCTAAACTCCATTGTGTATACCCAGAAACCTTAAAAAGTCCTCATATATTAAGCATTTCATTCTTTGGATTATCCTCGTGAACCTCCTCTGGACCCTCTCCAGGGCCACATCAATTTCCCTGATAGATGGTGCACAACATAATCAATTTTCCAGTCCTAACGGATCCTTCCTGAAAGAACACTAACATAACCGCCATTGTCTCGAATGCTGTCTCCTTCAGAACTCTCAAGTGTATCCCATCTGGTCGACGTGGTTTATTCACTTCCAGACTTTTCAGTCTTTTCAGCACCTTCTCCTTGGTGATGACCACTATACTCATCCCTGCCTTGTGACTCACTTGATTTTTTGGGGGTATAACACGTGTATCCGGCCGTGAAAAGTGACGCACATTGCTCATCCAGTTCCTCAGTCATTTCTCTGTTCTCGATTTCTCCTTCTCCAGCAAAGTTTTCCTGCTGCCCAATGCCTACTTGTCGCTCTGGTTTGCCCTTTATATATCTAAAGTGGTCGACACTAGCCCCTTCACCCACCATCCCCATATTCACTGACCAAACTGCTCCATTTAACCATCAATCCTGGACTCACTGACCGGCACTGTCCCATTCACCCGTCATCCCAGACTCCTTAATCTGCACCGTGTCTGTTGTTTTAATGCTTTCATTTTAACTTTCTCACTGCTATATATCTAAATAAATTCTCAAATCTTTTTGAATATTAACGGCTAATTTACCCTTACATGTAATCTTCTTCCTTCTTATTTCTTTCTTCGTTGTCCTCGGTTCGTATTTTGATGATTCCCAGTCCTTTGCTTTCCAACTGCCCTTCACCACATTGTGTGAATTGGGCACTGCGTGAACAAGGAAATGAATAACATAATGATATGTGGGATTAGTGGGAAGAAAACTATACCGATTTTAAGAGAGACGATACAGAGCACTCCACAGTAGTGAGAAAGTTAAAATGGTGAGCACTGCGGCCTCACAGCGCCAGAGACCTGGGTTCAATTCCCGCTTCAGGCGACTGACTGTGTGGAGTTTGCACGTTCTCCCCGTATCTGCGTGGGTTTCCTCCGGGTGCTCCGGTTTTCTCCCACAGTCACAAAGTCGTGCAGGTCAGGTGAATTGGCCATGCTGAATTGCCCATAGTGTTAGGTGAGGAAAATATGTAGGGGTATGGGTGGGTTGCGCATTGGCGGGTCGGTGTGGACTTGTTGGGCTGAAGGGCCTGTTTCCACACTGTAATGTAATCTAATCTCAAGTAGTACAGCTATGGAAGTCCTCTACTGCACTGTAATGTTCTATAATCTAACTCGGTGTTTTACAGAGCAATTTGTGCATCCTGGTACATGAGTAACATCGGGTTATTCTGAAGACTCGGGAAATGGAATAATGTTATTTCTTGCAAAGTGTCTCTGATATGATCTTAAAGTTTTCTTTTTCTGCGTCTGTAAAGGGCAGTTAAGAGAAAGCAGCGGTTGTAATGTGTGTACTTGCGATGCCTGAAACTGACAAAACAAACACAAGTGCTTTCGAAATTTTTCTAAGATGTTTCCCTTTACACACTAGGGGTTGAAGGCCTTAGTTTATTAAGTATAGACCTGATAATGAGATATCGTCTAATGATTATTTAATGTCTTGAAAATAACATTGCCAGTGAAAACCTGATGGATATTTCTCCTGAATGGGAGAATAACACTGGCGAAGTAACTTACAGATATTTGGAAGGGCAAGCACTGCTTAAGCATAATAAATGTGGCTTTGTGCATGTCAAATCATGTCTCACTAAATTGAGTTTATTGAAGAGGTAACAAAGAATTTAGATGAATGCATTATGGTAGACGCTGTCAGCATCAACTTCAGGAAACATTTCGACAAGATTGCTAGGCACATTAGTGAGGTTAGGTCACATGGATTCCAGGGTACATTGCCAATTGAATACAAAACTGGCTTAAAAAGTAAACTTCGGAGTGGTGGTAGAGGTTTGTTTTTCATTCTCGAGGCCTGTAACCAGGGGCGTGTTGGAGGTCAATATGGTGTCGTGGAGAGTGAATATAATCTCCGAGTATAACTGGTCCTTGGTCAGATAGGTTAGTGGACCAGGGAAAAGCAGATGGAGTTTAATTTAAACACATTTTGGGAACGTAAAGCTGACAAGCATTATACAGTTAATGGTTTGGACCTGTGGAATATTGCTGAACAAAGTGGCTTAACGTCGTAGGTGCATGTTTCCTTGAAAGTTGTGTCTCAGTTAGACAGGGTGGTGATGAACACATTTGGCATTCTTGCTGTCATTGGTCAAAGCGTTGAACACAGACGTTGGGAGATAACGTCGCAGCTGTACAAGACCTTGGTGAGACCACTTTGAGAATGTAACCAAAAACTTGGTTGGTTCTGCTGAAAGAAGTACGTGGTAAAACATGAGAGGGTGCGGAGAAGATTCACAAGAATATCAAATGGTTTCAAGAGGTATGAGAGAAGATTAATTTTTTGAGGCTTTCCCGCGGAATTACGGAGGCTGGGGGGCGAATGGATAGAAGTTTATAAAATCATGAGGGGCATAAAGAGTGCGAATAAGCAAGGTATTTTTTTTCCTCAGCACAGTTGAGCGCTTAACTAGATGGCATAGTTTTAAGGTGAGACGATAAAGTTTAGAAATGACCTGAGCAAAAGATTGTTCACGCATAGGGTGGTGCGTGTTCACAGTAAGCTGTCAAAAGAAATGGTGGAGTTTCGTAGAATTAAACATTTAAAAGACATTTGGATGGTTACATGAATATGAGGGATTTAGTTGGACATGGGAGACATGCTGACAAATGAGACGAGAACAGAATGGGATGTTTGGTCAATGTAGACAAGTTAAACTGAAGGATCTGGTTCCGTGTTCTGTGACTCCAGGAATCTCTGAGATGCATGAGTAGAAAAGCTAAAGGGGCCTTTCTATTGGCTACTCTCTTCACCACAATTTAATGGCGCAATTCTGTTCTCATTTAGGTAAAGCTGAGTGAAGTCGCATTTGATAGAGAAGTAAGTACATGTAATGAGATATCGACATGAAAGTGATGCTGAGACGACAACCAGATCAGGTCGAAAGTTAATGTCGGCGATTGAAGGCCCATTCTTGATCATCAGTCCTACGTTGCTCTGTTCCATTCATTCCCTCAAATCTACTGGACAGCAGCAGTTGGAGGAGAATTACTCTCGTGTTCCGAAACAGAGGAGACCATTTAGAACCTCAAGATTGTTGCACATGGTTTGGGGTATTAGGGAAATGCAAGTGGAAATTTCAAGCTGGTTACAAACGAAGTTCTTCATCTCTCCCTTTACAGAGCTTGCACTCTCTGCAACTTGTGCTTCATTTGTTGGTCCGTTTGTAAACCCAGATTCACTGTGAATACAGCTCTCCTGCTTCATTCACAGACGGTTCACAAACTGCATTTGTTTCACTGTCTGCAACATTTCATAACAGGACCCGCAGGAAAATAACACCTGGTAACTTTCCAATAACAGGGCATGAGAACATTAGAAACAGAAGCAGGTAATTTGCATCGCTCCCACACCCCCAGGCCACCCTTGTTCATCGATAACATGATTTGGGTGATTTGCTCCCAAAATTTCTCAAATGCCAAGTTTTGTTATTGCTCTCAACTCTCTGAGAGATAAAAATCTCCTTTCTTGTCTTTAAATATTTTCAGTGACCTCCCTCCCCAACTCGCTTGAATAGCGAATTTCCAACATTCACTGCCCTCTGCTTGAATAAAACATTTCTTATCCTTACCCCATTACCTATTTTTGTTTCAGCTGGAGAAACAGCGGGATCCTCGACCAGTGGGCTGACGGTAAGGTGAATCACTGATTATAATTGCCTTGGAGCACACGCCAAGTAGGAGCGGACACTAAACTGCTGGGCAATTGAACAGTTATATTTGGGTACTTTCGTCATCCGAATCGCAACTGAGGTAACGTCTCCCATCCACCCTCCTCGTCTGACTAAAGAAGGTTTATGTGCCCCGAATTGGGAAAAATAATGTTTTATTACATTCTTTGTTTTTCTACATCTCTTTGGGAGTTTAATATCATGAGAATATCGGTTAGGGCAGTTGAATGTTCCTCCTGCAGGGTGTGGGCGGTAAAAGCCATCACATGAATCTATGCTGTCTTCATCTGCGGTAAGTACATCCAGCCACAGATCCGCAAAATCACATTGGGAAACTGGAACTGGAGACGAATGAACTTCAGATCATTTGGGAGACGGAGGGGCTTATTGAGAGTAGTTACAGGCAGGCAGTCACACCTCAGGTGCAAGAATAAGGCAAAAAGGTTTACAGTCAGGGGTCGGAAAAGGAACCAGCAGATAATGCAGGCAACTACTGTAGCCACTCCCCTGAATAAGTACACCGTTTTGAATACTGCTTGGGTGAATGACTCACCAGGAGTAATGAATAGGGTACAGGTCACTGGCACAGAGACTGTCCATGTTGCTCAGACCTGAAGGTGACAGAGGAGCACAGCATGATTCACTGGGGAACCCACAGTGAGGGGGACAGATAAAAGGTGAGTGGACGTTCCATGCTAGGAAAAAAACAGTGTTTTTATCCACGGTTCTGTTGCCTATGCCACGTGCTGGTGAGGCAACGAATGCGGAGAGATATGAGTTAAACACGTGGCTACAGGGATGTTGCTGGTGGGAGGTTTTGGAATACTTGGATTATTGGCGTTTATTCTGAGGTACGTAGGATCTCTACAAACAGGATGCTCCACACCTGAATTAATGTGTAGAATAATCTTTGGGCGGAACGTTGCTCATGCTCTTCGGGCGAGTTTACACCAATTCAGCAGAGAGATGGGAAAATAAGTTGTAGTTCCAGTGTCCAGGAGGTGGAGAGGAGAAAGCTCAGAAATGAGGTTTCAAGGTAGCAAAAGTTCACTGGCAAGCAAAAAAGCTGTTTGAAGTGTATCGACTCAAACGCCAGGAGCATCCGAAATAAAATGCATGAGCTTGCAGCGCTGGTTGGTAGGTGGGACTTCGATGTTGAGGCCATTTCCGAGACTGGTATGGAACAGGGACAAGAATGGTGATTGCAATTTCCGGGACGTAAATGTTTCACTAAGAACGGAGACAAAAATTAAAAGAGGCGGACATGTCGCATTGATCTTCAAGGGCAGTAATTCTGTAGCAGAAAATACGGTTGTGGACCAGTCTCCTGAGTCAGTATGGGCTGAGGTTAGGAACAGAAAAGGTAAAGTCATCGTGCTGTGAGTTTTATGTTGGCCTTCGAATAGTTCCAGAAGTGAAGAGAAAAGGACAGTAAAGATAAATCTGGATAGAAGTAAAAGTAGCAGGGTAGTTGTTAAATGGGGCTTGAATTTTCCAAACACTGACTGGAAATACTATACTTCGAGTATCAGATTTTGGCCAATGCGTGCAGGATTGCTTGCTGACACAGAATGTAAACAAATCCATATGGGGTGAGGTCACATTGGATTTGGTACATTGTAAAGAACCCGGCCAGTTAGTAGATTTTTGTGAGCACCTTGGTGATAGTGACCACATTTCAGTTCTGTGTTCTTTCGCTGTGGAAAGGGATGGGTATGTTCCACAGGGCAAGATAAACTGTTCGCGGAAAGACAATTATGATGCAATTTGGCAAGATTTTGTATGCATCGGATAGGAACAGAAACTGCAGTGGATAGTCACAATTGAAATGTGGAGTTTATTCAAAGCAAAGATACTGGGTGTCTTTAAGTTTATCTCTGCCAGGCAGGGAGGAAGTGATCGACCGAAGGAGCCATGGTTTACTCAAGAGGTTGAATGTCTTTTCGAGAGAAAGAAGAATACAAATGTTAGGATGAAAGGTGAGGACTCTGTTAGAACGGTTTTACTTTACAAGTTATCCAGGAAAGACATAAAGAGTGATCTAAGAAGAGCGAGGAGAGTATATGAGAAATCGTTAGCAGATACGATCAAGGAAATCCCTAAAGATTTTCATACGTATATAAGGAATGCAAGAATGACTGGATAAAAATTAGGTCCAATCAATGATAGTAATGGAATCCGAGGAGAATAGGGGAAGCACTAAATGAAAATTTTTCGTCAGTTTTCACACTGAAAAAAGACGAAGTTGTCGAGGAGTATTTTGGTAGACAGGATTTAGTTTGACAATGAGGATGTGTTAGTAATTCTGAAAATTGTTATCATTGATCAGTCACTTGGGCCGGAGGTGATTAATCTTCGGATTCTCTGTGAAGCCAGGTAAGAGATTACACAGCCTTTCACATTTGTCTTTATGTCGTACTAGTCGACAGGAATAGTGACAGAAGATGTGAGCAGGGCAAATGTTGTCACCTTCTTCAAGAAGAGAGTATAGGCAACCCTGGTAATTATAGACCAGTGAACCTTACTTCTATTGTGATAAAGTGTTGGAAAGATTTATCAGAGATAAGAATCATAATCATCTGGAGGGGAATACGTTGATTAAGAATATTCAACACGGTTTTATTAAGAGTACGTCGTGCGACATAAACAGTTTTGAATTCATTGATATTGAGAACAAACAGTTAGACGAGGGTAAAGAGCTTGATGTTGTCTGCATGGATTTCAGTCAGGCGTTTGATAAGTTGACCCACGGTCGGCTAGTGCATAAAATAGGGAGGCATGAGATTGAGGATGACTTCGACTTTCGATCAAATATTGACTGACTGAAAGAAGAGAGTGTGGTGTTTGCTGGAAAATGTTCACCCTGGAGTTGAGATGCTAGTGGCGTACCGCAAGGATCTCTTTTGGGTCCACTGTTGCTTTTCATTTTGATATATGACCTGGATGTGAGGGAAGAGGAATTGCGAATTTCACTGATGTCGCTGGATTTTTGAATCGTACTGAAGGATATAGTAGGATACAGAGGCACACATACAAGCTGCAGAGCTGGGCTGACAGGTGGAAAATGGAGTTTAATGTGGATAAACGTGATGTGATTCACTTTGGAAGGAGCAACAGAAAAATAGACTATTGAGAATGGTAAGATTATTGATAATGTAGATGAGCACAGATATATTGGTGTCGACGAACATTGACCCTTAAAGCTGCCACTCAGGTTGATAGGGCTGGAAAGAAGGCAGACAGTTTGCTCGGTATTTTTGGTGATGGGATTGCGTTTTGCAACCACGCGGTCATGCTGCTGCTGGACAAAAAATCTGATGCAGCGACAATTGAAGTAACGTATACAATTTTTGTTTACCGTATTATAGGAAGGATGTGAATGCTTTGGGAAGAGTTTCGAAGAGATTTAAAGGGATGTTGCTTTGTATGGTGGGAAGATCTTATGAGGAAAGTCTGAGGGAATTGAAACTGTTTTCGTTAGAGAGAAGATGCTTGAGGGTTTACTTAATTGAGACACATAAGATAATCAAAACGTTAGATCGGGTAGACAATGATAGCCAATGTCTTCAGATGGCGATGGCTGGCACGACGGGACATTGCTTTAAATTGAGGGGTGATAGATATCGGACAGGTGTCAGAGTTTCTTTACTCAGAGAATAGCAGGGGCGTGGAACACACTGCCTACAACAGTAGTCTGGCCAGCTTTAGCGCGTTTCAATGATCTTTGAATAAACATACGGATGAAAATGTAATATTGTAGGATGGATACACTTCAGATTGGTTCCGCAGGTCGGTGCAACGTCGAGAACCGAATTGCCTCTACTGCCCTATAATGTTCTATGTTCTATTGACATGAACAAAGTAAGTGAACACAAGATTTCATTGATCTTGATGTCAAGGCACTTTTTCACTTTGTATGGTGGGAAGACCTTATGAAGAAAGACTGAGGGTATTGAAACTGTTTTCGGTAGAGAGAAGACGTTTGAGAGTTTACTTTATTGAGACACATAAGATAATCAAATCATTAGATCGGGTGGACAGTGATAGCCAATTTCGTCAGATGGTGATCGCTGGCACGAGGGGACATAACTTTAAATTGAGGGGTAATAGATATTGGACAGCTGTCAGAGTTTCTTTACTCAGAGAGTAGTAGGGGCGTGGAACACAATGCCTGCAACAATAGTCTGGCCAGCTTAAGTGCATTTCAGTGGTCATTGAATAAACATACGGATGAAAATGTAATATTGTAGGATTGATACTCTTCAGATTGGTTCCACAGGTCGGTGCAACGTCGAGGACCGAATTGCCTCTCCTGCCCTGTAATGTTCGATGTTCTATTGACATGAACAAAATCAGTGAACGCAAGAGTTCATTGAGGAGTGACTGAGCTTGATGTCAAGGCACCATTTCACTGAGGATGACATCAATGATCTCAACAAAATTGTACTCGTGGCAATTGGTTGCAATACCGGATTGGAGTGCTTTTAAGTTCAAAGGAAATAGTTTCTGGCTCGTTGATCTTAATCCCCTCAATCCGAGGCGATCTTTGCAAGACATCTTCGGGATATTTTCATCAGCGCAAACATCTTTAACTCCTTAGTTCTTGTTTTTCTTCCAACAGAAAGTCAGTCTTGCAGATTTTAACTGAATATTGCACAATCTTGCAAACAATTTGCCTCACCTCAGCTCCTGAAGCACTCTGTATCCATGTGCAGGATAGCCTGTATAACATTCAAACTTGTGATATTAAATCAGTGGTAATATTCCTGCAATAGTACTAGCAGATAATGCACTATTCCACACTAATAGGAGCGAATTGAACAACTTACGTTGGCTTCGCAGCAATATGAGGAACCTTTCAGCCTATTAAAACCATTAGAAAAGAAAAGGGTTTGCCCATTCCTTCCCCCTAACTGTAACATAGTCAAAGAAGGCGTCGAGTATTTTGGATTGGATCAGAGCCACTCAAAACTATTTTAAGAAGACAGCCTGGATTGCAACATTTTCTTATTTTCAAGGTAAATGTAAAATATCTGTTCCAGTTGTTATATATCTGGTGAAACTACTCAATGTTATTCAAAACACAACGAATTTAACAAGCGTAATTAAAATACAATCAAAGAAAGAGCGATTTCGAATAACGTAGCTCTTCAAAAACTCAACAGAGTAGTATAAATTGTAGCTATTAGTAATTAAGCGTTCAAATAAAGGAACATCGCAAAAAAAAGCCTTTGATTAAAAAAAAATAGATTCAGATTCTCATGTGCAATTCTCCCATCCACCAGGGAAAAAAATCCTGAGAAAGATCAGAGAGTGCAACCAAGAGACATTCACTGAAGCTTTCAACTCTTCTGAGACCCCAATAGCTAACATTCCCCAATGTTAGTAAGAAAACAATACTTAGAAATCCTCATCAATGCGAGTCGACCGCATCAATTCAGGCTGCAGTGTTATAAACCCAAGGCCTCCCAAGATATTTAACCAGGTGGACAGAACGATGCAGCTCAGCACCTTTCGTTCAATGTCTTTCTTAAAAGAGACCAGGGCAACATAACCTCTTCAGGTCTAACATCATCAGTCGAGTAAGCACATTAAGATCTTAATCAGGAAGCAGGGGGAGCCAGTCAGGGCCGAGACGCTTTGCAATCGGGCATGGAAGAAATCTTGGTGAGCCGCTTGATTTACGTAGACAGATGCAGGAAGAGGTCACTATGCCGCTCGACTCACTAGTACAAGGACCTATTCTGTAATTGATGGTCCATTATGATGCTCCATCATAAATGGATTTGATTTCGCACAGACACACTGCACCACTTTATTCCCGCGGCTCCATTGCCAGTGGATCACACGTGGAATTTTAACATGGTTTTGTCGCAGTGACGAGCGAAGCCAAACGTTTTGCGTGAAGTTTCAGTTTGGCAAGATACTGAAAGTTAGAAGCTGTTGGCAATGGCTAACTGTTTCAGAAAGATAGTTGTTGTTGCGATGCTGACAACATGATGTTCAGTGCTGGGTGCCCCACCAATTGAACGTTAATGTGTGGAGAGTTCATTCAGAGCCTGTATCTCTCTGTTAATCGATGTGGGGCTCTACAGAGGCATATAAACTTTTAGAATATCCTGTCCTAAGTAAATATGTAATTTCTCACCTGAGCATTGTCTCTTTTAGACATAGGTGCTCGCAACCAAACTTCAAATTTCAACACAATCTCTTCTTATTCTCTCGCAGCGCTACATATTAAATTAACAGCTTCTTCACTTTCTCCTCATTGCACTATCATCTCAGGTATTAGACTGGTGACGCTCGTTTGAACTGTATCTGTAGCAGTTTTACAAAGGTGAGTAAAACTGTACTCAGTGCCCCTAAAACTCTCTTATCCATACTCGGCAATTGCTGGAAGACAGGTTTACATATGTCTTTGAACTGTCTTAGGAAAACATATGAGCCAATTACAGCCCCGTATGTGATATTTCTGTTGCCTCATGATCAATGACACGCAGTCCAATTGTGAAAGCAACTGTTCCTAATCTGGCACCATTTCCTAAATGCAAAATGAGATGTATGTTTTTTTTCCCTACATCCAAACCGCTTATATGCATTTTAAAATTACTGTGCTCCAAAAACTGATACACGTGGTAGCACATGAGCAACGGCTGTCAGTCCAGAAAAGGACGCTAATCTGTCTGAGTTGTCTCTGCCTACCAATTCTCAACTCTTGTAATGTTCTCAAGCCCCTGGTTTATCAAATCTGACTTCCCTTTCCTGTATCTAAGCTTTTTCCTCAAACTCATATCTTGAATCCGCAAGTGTCCAGTTATCACCTTCCTTACAAAAGATACTGATATGTTCCTTACATCTGACATCAAGTTGTGCAATATTTAACTTTTTTTTCTGTTTTCCCTTTCAATTTATCGTTTTAAATATTTAAATATTTAGATTTAACATACCTAATTTCCAGTCTGTTGGCATGAGAATTTCAAGAATACAAAGAAATTTGAAAGATATTCAAACATTGTTTCTTTTAGATCCAACATCGTACAAGCTCAGGCATAAGGCTAGATGTTTAGATATGGATTTGTCGGCATAGATTGGTGGGATCGAAGGGTCTATTACAGAGCTGCATGACGCTGCAACTTTTTCACTGGCTCCATTGTCATCTCCATGAAAACTCTGGGATGAAGCACATCTCATGCAGCAACTGACCAAACTTCACTTAATTTAGTTTTTTTTCAGCTGGTGCTCATTATTAATTCCAATCTCCCAGTTTCGCACTTTCCTGCAGCATTTCTGGAAACATTCCTCTGCCCTCCTGTGTGGTGATGGAACGAATGTTTTCCCCCCAGCGGGCAAGGCAACCTCCATCACCAATTGAATGTACAGGAGGATGGTACCCACTCATTTTCAGAAAGTGCAAGAATCACAACAGTACAATGAAATTGTCACCTCAAGGTCACTGACAGCACAGTCCACCCCCGAATGTGAGGTCGCAGGTTATGCTAAAAGTGGTGACACAAAGCTGTGAAAACATCTGGAGTCAGCTATTTTGTGATACTTGGCCATCTGGTGAATTATGAGAGACACGGCTAAAAGGGTTGACTGGTGGCACAGCGGTTAGCACTTCTACCTCACAGCGCCATAAACCGAATTTGGATTCCAGCTAAGATGATATCTGTGTGGAGTTTGCACATTTTCCTCATGTCGGCATAGGTTTGCTCTCGTCTCCTCCAACAGGTCAAAGACGTGCGGGTTAGGTGAATTGGCCATGTTAAATTGCCCATACTGATCGTTGCATAATTATTTGGAATATGGGTCTGCGGGTTACTTTTTGGAGGGACAGCGTGGGCTTGTTGTGCCGAAGGGCCTGTTTCTGTATTGGAAGGAATCTAATCTAAAAGCTTGCATTGTTAACGCCTGCAGCTCGCCTCTCTTTGCCGTGGAACATTCTATGGTTTTTAAAGTGTGTCAAACGACTTTCTGTGTCTTTTTTACTGAGAACATAAAAGAATGGATGACTTTTTTTTTGCATCGAAAAAACCCCGATAGCATACGGTGCAAAGCAACAACAGGAAACAGAACAGAGCTCGTGGTTTCAAAAAATATAAGTTCCATCCATTATGTTATCGGGGATATAGACGATGCAGTGAACTAAGCAATGTTACGCTGGTGTGTGTTTGCAAAAAAACGCTTGTGTTTAATAAATGGCATCTGATTGATTTCCAGATTCAAATTTGTGGAATTATTTATTCTATCTGAAACAAATCGGTGTAGTCAGCAGGATCCTGTCTGCTGGTCTAGACAGCTGGCCACTGTCCAGTAACCGGAGAAGAGTACTGAATAACATTGCAAAGAATCAGAGGTCAGTAATTATTGACTTGTTGAAAGTGAAGGCTAGAGTGGCAGTGCTGTCGCATCAGAGATGAGCGTAAACAGACAGGGAAGGAGTTCTTTACCTAGCATCTAGTCCGTGAGGTAGTCCAAAGGGGAGATACCCCGTGCGAAACTCTTCATGCTAAAGGAGGAATGGAGACTGGAAAATGACACTGGAGACATGATATTCCGATGTCAGTGTTAGTATTCCTTTCTGGGAAAAGGACATAGAATAAATTTGTGCAATCCAGGAGAGATCAATTTCAGTAGGAATGAACTCAAGGGAGATGCAGCCGGTGCAAAAACACACAACATTAGTGGACAGTGGGTAAATCCGATCGTTGGACAAAAGTGCGTGAGTAAAAACGTTCCTTATTAGGGAAGAACACGAATATAAATGGGGACACCCACTTCAGCGTCAAGAGATTCACACGGGGTATCTCCGGTTTGAACTACCTCACGGACGAGATGCGAGGGAAAGATGTCCCTCCCTGTTTGTTTGCGCTCACTTCTGACGTCACAGGGCTGCCACTCTCGCATTCACTTCCAACAAGTCATTAATTACTGATGTCTGATTTTTTGCAAAATTGTTCAGTATTCTTGACCAATTACTGGACAGTGGACCCCTGGGTTTTCACATGAATCAATATATGACAGGCAGACATCCATTGATAAAGCAATTGAGAAAGGGAGAGACAGTAATCCTTCCAGGACCTACATCAACACCGAAAATTGTTCTTGGGTGAAAAGAAAGAAAGGACCAAGAAAGTTGCAGTTCGTTTCGTTCACAAATTGACCGGCCTCATCGGTCAAATGTTGGAATCCACAAAGAAATGGACCAAAGAAAAAAAAATCCTTCAATTCGGAATGGGCGAATTGGAAAAGTGTATCCAGTTTTTGGACTATAATCAGTAACGGTCATTGCCATCTTATAGTTCTGGAGATGATCCATCCACACCGCTTCCAATATTGAACGCGTCATCTAAGGTGGTAATATTGTATTCAATGCAAGTGCGGGACGATGGAGAGAATGCTCAATTCCATCACAAACCGTTCACCACTTGTGAACAATGGCTCGTGTGCTGCCGAAAGACCAATTGCGTGAATGCCAAATTTTGGTCAGAATTAGACATGATTTGGATGCGCCACCGACTACATCTTAAGGATATCTACCAACCTGTCTGGGCTGCGGATCTACGGCCAAGTCGTGCCTCGCACCGACGGGTCTGACAAATGTCATGTTGTACAACAGAGAAAACATGATGATGGTAATGGTCGGTGGCTCAAGTTGTCCCTGACAGAACATCAATGGAGGACAAACAAGAAGCTTTTGGTAGATGGAGGGCCAAACTCCAACGAGTGTTGGGCAAACCGCTCACCAGTTGATACTAAAATAAGCAATAATAAACAATAGAAGGGAGAAGATCCGCCCGAATATGGCAACAACTCTTTGATACCTATATAGCAAAGACAGGAAATCCACAGGCAAATCACTCTGAACAAACATTTACACAGGTTTTCACGGACGGGATGTCACTCGCGCAACAGGCAATCCTAAAGTTGGGAGTCGTTGTCCTACAATGCAACAAAGCCTTGATAGAATGTGTATCGGACGTTAACGAAGGGATGCGAGATAAGAAAACCCGGGCGAATAAACCTCGAAGGAGTGGGCGCCATGTAAGAAAGGAATTGAACTACACAGAGAGGCTGAACAGGCTGGGGCAGTTTGCCCTGGAGCGTCGGAGGCTGATGGGTGATCTTACAGAGGTTTAAAAAATTATGAGGGGCATGGATAGGATACGCAGAAAAAGTCTTTTTCCTGGAATCGGGGAGTCCAGAACTAGAGGGCATAGGTTTTGGGTGAGAGAAGTAAGATATAAAAGAGATCTAAGGGGTAACGTTTTCACGCAGATGGTGGTACGTGTATGGAAAGAGCTGTCAGAGGATGTGGTGGAGGCTGGTACAATTGCAACTTTTAAGAGGCATTTGGATGGGTATATGAATAGGAAGGGTTTGGAGAAATATGGGCCGACTGCTTTCAGGTGGGACTAGATTGGGTCGGGATATCTGGTCAGCATGGACAGATTGGACCGAACGGTCTGTTTCCATGCTTTACATCTCTATGACTCTATGACTCTAAACAAAACCAACACACTCTTGCCGAAATTGTGGCAACAAGGGCCAATTTACCAAGTTTTGAAGGGAACCTCGACGGAGCAAAGCAAAGTCTGGAAGTGTCTATCAATAATTTGACGAAAGGATCCAATCTGAAGACACTTGTCGGGTAAAACATGGCAAACCAACAAACAGCTCGATCACATCAGACTGACGTCCGCCATCCCCCATGGGGATGAGTGATAAGGAGGATAGAATTTACGTGGTTGCATTAGTTGGAGGTAGACAATGTGAGATGCTTGTAAACAAGGGATCCACCACTTCTCAAAACGAACAAAGTGGTTTCTGGAGCGGGGATGTACGGACATCTAACCGTTGTGCATTTGAGCGAGACCTCTCTAGCAGAGATCAATAACCTGTATACAATGATGTGTATGTAAAAATAATTCGGGAATCATTAAGGGAAATGATTTCATGAAGGACTACGAGATCCTTATAGCTTGTGGGAAGGGTAAATTAATCTAGCCCCCTTCTGATGGGAAAAAGGAAATGAAATGCCGACTAATGTGAGTTACGTGGCTACCGTCCACGCCACATCCCCCATAGGACGTGATTGGCAACTGTAGCAGAACCACTTTTGTGACGCTTTTGGCTCCGGGGGTATGGGCAGAAAGTAAACTAGATAGAAGCTTGAATAAAATCGACCCCATTGTCGTAGAGGGCTCTGAACACAAGCTGTACCGGAAATATCCTTTAAAACCGCCTGCGTGATGGGCTGATGTGGAAATTGTAAGTGGACTGGTGGAAAAGGGAATTCCCAGGGAAATGACGTGCACTGCAAATTCCCCATGTGACCAGTCAGTACACCTGACCGGATTTACAGACTGAAAATTGATTACACGGCCTTAGTTAAGGTAATTCTAAATTACTCAATATAGTCGCCAGTACATGCATAACCTTAACTGGACTCTCCCCGTTCGCAAAAAAATCTTTTCTGTACTGAATATTGCAAATCGATTCTGCTCTATCGCCCTCCATCGTGATTCCCAACATAAGTTTGCATTTATCTTTGTGGATATACAATATACGTGGATTAGACTTCCAAAGGATTCCATAATAGTCCAGCCATATTTCACCATCTAATGAGTAATGTACTGAGCGATATCGATTTGTCCCATAGCAGGACAAAACACCAATATGTCGATTTCATTATCCTGCCTTCTGAGTCAAAACCGGGACATCAGGAAGATCTGTAATTAGTCCTCAAACACTTGCAGGATAGAGGGTTAAAAGCCAGACCGCAAGAGCACAGGCTGAAAAAAGTAAGGTTTTTATTTCATTGGGACAATTCACCTCCCAAGGCATGAAAGAAGTGCCTGAACTGGAGAATGGCAATACAACAAATGCCAACACCTGTGATAGTCAGTCGTGTGAGAACGGTATTGGGCTTGTTTAATTACTGCTCGAATGCTATCCCTGAGCTTGCCAAATTCATTGATCCCATACAATGTTTGGTAAAAGGGGTTAGACCAGCGATGGATTCAGTTGACTGGGGATGGGAGTAAGACGACTCTTCTATGAAACTGAAAATCATGTTAATGTCAGCCCCAGGACAGGATGGTCAGGTGTGAGTAAAGACTTCGACATTTAATGTAAGATCGAGGGGACATTTACTCGGGGGTGGTAACCCAGTTCCATGACGATGATCAGCGACCGATATTGTACTTGCCCTTTCAGAGGGACTGGCAGTGAATGGATTGTCCAGATGTATAGCTGCATTAATCTGTGAACCCTTTGTGGTGACTGGGAATGTGACCTTACATGCTCAGCATCTTTGTCATCATAATTCTGTCTTTTATCCACATCACACGCATGGGTTCAGGTCATGGGAAGCCATCCGCTGTGACCACTGTTCAGGCTTCGTCAAAAATACAGCATCGTCCACAATGGTAGATGGACGGGACAACTGGGGTTTCTTAGTGGGGACTCCTGCTGTACATGGAGTTTTAAGTGCCCAGCGAACGTTCTGGGGGAATCTGCAGCGGGGGAAACGCCACGACAGTTGGTTGAATAAGTGCATTTGTGAGGGCTTTGTTCAATCTAAATGCTCAGTGGGTCACAGTAGGCATGGGTTGCATGTCAATGCAATGTAATCCCACTCTCAGTTCTTTACCCCATTCAGTCGCCGAGGAATTTCCTCTGGGAGCATACTGAGTCTTGGGTGAGTCAATAAGATGACAGCTTCAAAACAATTCGGATTGCAATTCAGAATGATTACGTTGTAATTGACAATTGTGCCTAATTTGTCTGTGGCCTAAACACCTACCCCTGGCTCCGTGCAAACGATTGTAGATCTTGCTACCTTGCCTCCGTGGTCCCGTCTGCTCGCCTTCTCTGAACAACCACCAGCTACCTTTGAAATAGTTCACAGCTGAGATTGAGCGGTTCTTTATGATCGTTTTCCCTGTGTATGAGACAACTAAGGGAGCTAGGGAACTGATTAATATGACCTCAATCTCGTAAAAATTGGCTAACATCACTGCCGAGGGCATTGAGGATATTGGCCCTGCCATCTGTGAGTTTACGGCGGGGCTTGCTGCCACCCACCCTGTTGCTGTGCAGAAACGTATGGCCCTCCATGATTTGCGTGCAGCACAGAGTTTTACATTTGCTGTTCTCGACTCAGACTGATGCACTTACATTCTGGATGCCCTGCATAATATGACTAATTTGGCTGACGCCGTACAACACGAGGCAGATAAGATTACAAAGCAGGCGAGGCAAATCCATGATTATGAGCCACCAATCTGTCTTGATTGGCTACTCGGCGGATATTGGAGCTCTTATATTTTCCATGCAATGATTGTTCTCGTAGTTATTGTTATTGGTTGCTGTGCCTTAATGACACTTTATCAATTCTTAAAACACTGATTGCTCGTGTTATGACAACGGCTCGTCCACATTCGGACGTTACTGCTCGTCTCCTCCAGAAGGGTGATCGGCAACCAGTGGAGCTTTGTTTGAAAATGGTCTAGAGTCCACGGTCCCCGTTGCTTTTGAAGCCTACTGCGGGTTGATGGCGGAGGGGTGTGTGTGTGTGTGTGTGTGTGTGTGTGTGTGTGTGTGTGTGTGTTTGTGTGTGCTGAATTTGGGTATTTTGCGAAACTTGGCCAAAACCTGATTTGCTGACGCCTGCAGCTTGTCTCGCAGCCATGGAAAATTCGATGGTTTTTAAAGTGTGTGAAACGACTTTGTTTATTTTTTTATTTTCTTTAACTGGAACGGCTTTATGCAATTTTTTTTTTCTTGGGAGAATTCCGTTCGCATACGTAGCAAAGCAACAAAAAGAAAATCAGCAGAGTTTGTGGTTTTAACGAATGAATGATCCATCCATCCCATAATCGTGGAAACGGACAATGCAGTGAAATAAGCAATGTACAGCCGCTGTCTGTGTCCCACAAATGCTTTTGTTTAATAAATGATATTGGATTGATTTCTAGATTTGAAACCTTTTGTTTACTGACAACAACCACATTTGAGATTGAAACTGGGTTCACAATTTGCACCTCCCTAAGTGCATTTTGAGACAAGGTTAAGTGACTGGATGAATGACCAAAAGAGAACTGCAACCGGCACGGTGGAGGTATTGGTGCATTCTGAAACAGCAGTGAAGCAGAAGTGAAGACTGGGGATATTATGGAGGTGGTGGCAGACAGGTTGGATGATAGAGGTATATTGAGACATGAATTAGCTGAGGACAAAATGGGGTCAGGTGGTCATCAACACGTTTGTTCCTCCTCAGATGTTTGTAATTGAAGGGTATGAAATTCATAGAATAGCAATGTCGTTTGTGACTGAAAGTAAATGCAACAATTTAAATCGTTCTTGAAAGCGTAAATAGCATCGGCGTTCAAACTAGTTCACAGAATGAATAAATGGACATAAATTGACTTACCAGGAATACCAGCAATAGCGAGGATGGGATAGTAACCTGCCTGAATAATCAACAGTATGGCATGTATCCGCTGTTCTAACCATAGTCGAGACAGAGACATCCAGTAAAGACCCAATGATAAACTCCTGTTCATTGTTTGAACATCCCAATCTGTTTGTCTCAGATTCTGATCCATTTTGGAACATTCCAGTCGATTCGACTCAGCTCCTGATCTCTCCCACTCTTTGGAGCTGCTGACCCCAATCCTGTTGAGGATGACGCTGCCACCGATACTGGGGAAAAACACAGTGAAAAATGTCCCTTATAAATAGAACAGGGAAAACCTCCAGTCACATAATTGTGATCCATGGAGATTTTCATCAATCACAGTCACTGAACCAGCAGCTCTAATTAACTCTTTCCGTTTCAGTGTGACAACAATACTTGGTTTGGGTGGAATGTTGACATCGCCTGGTGTGGGTTTTATCACTCATCTCCAATTATTCCAATAATTGTACAGGCAGTGTAGAAAGGTGACGCTTACTCTTTGCACGCTAAAATGATTTTTCTGTATTATCCGCATATAATGCTGGATGTTACTGTGTTCTGAAGGGGCAGTCGAGAGTTTGGTAATACACTGAAGTCTTCTCCACTACAACAACAGTCAACTTAATAACTGTTACTGGCCACATCTGTTCTGAACACGTTAAGGAAATATGGATTACACTGGTCGTTCGTCTCGCTAAATTAAGAAGGTTGAAGGTTTTACTTTTAATACAATGCACTTCCGTAACGTACTTCTGAAGCAACAAACACATTTTTGCACAGTTTATGTCTGTTAAAGCTATAACATTTCTGATCATTTGGCCTTAATCCAAAAGTAAATTGTCCATTTATAATTACCATGGATCAAAAAATCAGAGACAGAATCTCTGTGATTGATTAAGAAACAGAAAGGAATAGAATGAAAAGTTTGTGGAGACCCCCCATAAACACGTTTCTTTATTTTGTGGGAATAAAATAAAATACTGAAAGTAAACGCATATATTTGGAAGAAGGATTGGCAATGGCAACAAACCATGAATATTTGAACGGGATGTGAAAAAATGATTTTAAGTCCACTATTTAACCAATGTGTGTGCAGATGCATAAGATTATTTTGGTGTACACAAGACACAAGAATTAACAACGAAGATGCAGTTAGCAAATAATGCATGCAATGTTCAAGACGTATAAATCTTCATTTGATTCTCAGCTGAGGTGTTACTTGCCCCTTCTCTGAACACTCTCTGGGATTCACTGCTACAGTCTCTCATTCTTATCAGTATGACTGCTATAAGTTCCTGCTTCGAGTGTCTCTCCTTTTTTGTTGTATCCCATTTTCTAATGGAAAATAAATATATTGACCTGCTGCTTTCTGTAAATACCTGACGTCTGTAAGATTATTGGAGGGAAAAGTTCGACATCAAACGCAGCATTTAAACTTATTACTCTGTTATACATACTCTGTTATGATGGACGACAGCGCTTGGGATTTGCCGAAACAAATAGGGAAATACATCAGAACGAGAGATGGACAGAGATGAAAGTGATAGACGTGGAACGTTCATTGATCACATTTCGTGCAGAAACAGTATCAAACGCAGGCAGAGTCGGCGCAACCTTTGGTGATTTGGACTGAGACATGGCATCATCAGACAGTTTCGTTTATTTTCAACAGAAGAAGCTAGATTTGGAAGTTTTGAAATGGAGGGTGTAAGTGGCACCGAGAAAGAGAGAGAGAGACAGATAGACAGAAAGAGAGAGAGAGAGAGAAAGATTGAAAGAGAGACAGTGATGGTGTGTGTGAAAGAGAGAGCGATGATGAGAGCGATAAATAATAAAACCACGTTGTCTCCTTGTCAAGCATTGACACCCACAGGTAAACATTTGTGTGATTCAGCCGAGGTCTGAGGTGGGCGCAGACAAGACCCACAAGTAAAGTGGGGACAGGATTCTGCATAGATGCCAGTCTGATCCCACTGCTCCCACGGCATCCCTTTCTCACTGCAGTTCTCAACTTAACTTCCACGCTCCCAGCAGTCTCTCCCATCTCTTTCTTTCACTCCCTGTGTCGCTAAATCTCTCAGAGCTTTATCCTGGTTCTACATTATTTCTCTCTCTACAACTCTCCGCATCCACGCTCATTTCTGGAAATGTGTATTCGTCCATGCTTTGCGATCGTAGCATTCCTATGAATTAATCTTCATAATTTCATGCCTCATTATTGTGGGATATCGCTGTTCCTGTTTGTACATCATTCCATCTGTATCAAAACACCATCCTATTTCCACTGTCTGCATCATCATCTCTCCAAAATTGCATCTTTATATCTGCATTTCTCTCGAGCCGGTTTCCCGTTTCTTTTCTTTCCATGCCTCTCCATCCTCCCATTTGTCGTCTTTTTTTTTCCTTTTCACACCTTCTCTCTTTCTGTCCGCACTTCTGTTTACTTTTTTTCTCGCTGGGATTTGTCCCTTCTGTCCAACTGTTCTTTCTTCTGTCTTGCTCTGAGTCTTCAGGTTCCCTCCCTGAAAGGTCTTTCTGTCTGTTCTTTGCTTCCCAGTCTCTGTCTCTCATACTTTCTGTTTTACCCCCGGGGTTCCATTTCTCTGTTTGGAAGCCTGTTCATCTCCCAGGATATTCGTCAGTCTTAGTCCCTTCCCGGTCTTTCGGAAGTTTCTTTATCTAGATTTATTTACCGGTCTGTGTGTGACCATCTGCCCTTTGCTGTTTTTCTCGCAGCATTCTCTGTCTGTAAACTTCCTTCTCTCTCGGTTAATTTCTCTGTGTCCTGATCATTGTGCTCCTCCATTTGTTTTGTTTTCTGTTTCCCTCTCTCCTTATCTTGCTCTGTCTGCATGAAGTAACATTCACGGTAAGGAGAAGGCAGTTGATGCTATTGGACTGCAACGTTGTCCTGGATAAAGGCTGATTTTTTTTCTCTGCACGTTCTCAGTATGTCCTCCATGGAAGGGCCCGGGATTCCCAGAGGGAAAGTACTGTGTTGGATGACGATACAGATAAAATTTTATATCTGGTGCTTTGATGAGTCAGGAACTACTCAGGAGGGGTAGTTTGTGAAGGCGGTAAGGAGATGAAGGTGCACAGAGAAGGGCAATTACACAGGAGCGTTACTCCTGATATAAGGGAAGCTGAGAGAGTTTGACTGAGAAGATATAGTAGAGGATGAGAAAGATTGACAGAGAGGGCATGGGACAGGCTGACAACGGTTGACATGGAGAGTAGGGGAGAGGTTGAGGGAGATCGGCAGGGAGGGAATGGAGGAGGCTGAGAAACATTGACAGTAAGGGTATGTGAGAGGCTAAAGGATGATTAGGAACAGAGAGAGAGGTAAAGGGAGGGTGTGAGGGGAAGAAGAGACTGCGAGACTGGACAAGGTGCAGACATTGTGGGGCAGGGCAGGTTATCATGAATTTGGAATCGTTTCCCATAGGAACTGTAAGAGATGAGGCTGGTCAGGAGCATCAGATGGATGTATCGAACAAGGAGCTGTTTCTCTGTTTAGAATTTCTATCTTGACATTTATTGCATGTAAATTAGAGACTATGGAATTCGGGTCCTCTCAACGATTGTTAATCGATTGACTTTTATATATAGGGGTGGATAATGGAAGAGCCATAGACGGGGCAAATCGGTGGGTGATGAAGATGAACAAGAGTAGGCAATTAGACAGTCGCAAGTCCTTATTCCTGAGGCGGTGAGAGACTAGCCGCAAATTGACAGTGAACGTTTTGGGCAGGGCTGGGTGTGTTTTGTGAGACAGACTGGGAGACAGATTGTTACAGAAGAGAGTCTACATTACGGGCAGAATGTGCACGGGACAGAGTAAGATGGATTTGGCATCTCAAAGGGTAATTGTATTATATGAGGCTTTCTTCAATCTGCGATTTCGGAGTAGAAATAATTCCAAAGTTTGAAACAGGTCACTTGGCTCAAAGAAAACACACCAAATGTCCAGGTGACCCATATTCAAACCCGACCTGCAACGCTGCAATCCCCATGCCTAATTCATCCAACCTACACCCTCAGGGCAATTTAACACGCACAGCTTTGGACTGTGGGATGAAACCGGAGAAAACCCGCACACACACAGCGAGAATGTGAGAATGCCACGCGAACAACTGCATGAGACTGGAACTGAACGTGGGTCCGAGGTCCTGTGAGGCAGCGGTGCGAAGCACTGAGCCATAGTGTCGTATTTTTGTAACGGTATTTCTATCCATCTTTGTCTCTCTTTGGTTTTCTCTCAGTCTTTACGTATCTTTCACCCTCCCTCCGTCTTTTTTGCCATTCTGCATCCCGGAGTTATTCTACCCTCACTCTCTTCTCTCTTTTGGCGCAAATCACTTGGCGCCGATCCCCTAACTGGGTTATATTTGGATTCGTTGGTACAGGATATGTGAATAGCTAATAGTGGAATTTTCCTGTTCCTAGTGTTATCTGAGATTGACATCCTGCGTCTTTAAACACTTCCTCAATGAGAGACAGTCAGGCGATGCCGAAGGACTGAGATTTTGCTGTACATGAAGGCAGTCAGGCAAAGTAGGTTTAATGACTGCATATATTCACTATGTCCTCCTACCCAGGGTCTGGTACTGAGCGAGGGGTGGAGGGTATGGGAAACAGATGAAATACCAACGATCTTTGTGTTTAATGGAGGAGCTATGGAAGGGCCACTTTTGGTCGGTATTGAGACACGGCAATTGCGGGGAAGTGGTCGGAGACGTTGTTATATTGGAACACTGAAAAATTCAGTGAGCGAAAAGTCCTGAGCTACCCATGCCTTGGGAATGATTGATGGGGACAGTGCAGAGTGACCTTTCCTCTGTATCAAACCAAGTGCTGTCCCTGCCTTGAGAATTTTTGGAGGGGGCAATGTGCATAGTGGTTTAAACAATTTCAAACCCCATGCTGAAGATGGCCTTTGTGTCTGACCACGGCCAGTGTGGCAGGCTCTTCACGCTGTAGATAAATCTGCCCTTTACATATCTTGAAGTGATTTATGAGGACAGTGTAGAGTGAATTGATCCCTTGTCTAACATTGTGCTGTCTCAGTTCTGGAAGTGATCAATAGGGATACTGTGGGAATGATTTTATAAAATGATCTGCATATGTTACAAGGGGAAATGCAGGAGGATCTTTATTCCCTATCTAATCCCATGTGGTCTTTATTCCCTATCTAATCCCATGTGGTCCTTATCCTTTAACCAAAACATGTGGCGCTGGAAAAACACAGAAGGTCAGACAGCATCAAGGAAGCAAGAGAGTTCAAGTTTCGTGCAAAAGCTCTTCAAAATTTCTGATGAAGTCACGTTTACCGAAACATCATCTCCCTTGCTCATCCAATGCTGTCTGATCGGCTGTGCTTTTCCAGTGCCACAATTTTAGACTCTGATCTACAGTGTCTGCAACCCTCACTTTCTCCTTGATGGAGAGAGTGAAGAGTGAGTTTTAATCTATTTATTGAACAACGAAAAACAGAACTAACAAATTTACAGCCCAGGAACACGCCCTTTGGCACTCCAAGCCTAAACCAATCCAAAGCCACTGTTTAAACCTATCGCCCAATTCCTCAGGATTTCTATTTCTTTGCTTCCTACTGACTCATGTATCTGTCCAGATGCATCTTTAAGGAATCTACAGTGCCTGCCTCTACTACCTCTGCTGACAACGTTTTACAGGCACCTACATCCTCTGTGTAAAGTGTTTTCCACGTGTATCCCCTTAGAAATTTCATCTCTCACCTTGAATGCATGACCTTTCGTTATAAAATCCACCACCCTGGGAAAAAGCTTATCTCGATCCACACCGTCTGTAACCTTCATGATTTGGGAGGTCACAATCAGATCCAACCTCAATCTCCTTTTTTGTAATGAAAACATTCCTATCCTACTCAACCTCTCGTCATAGCTAGCACTCTCCACACCAGGCAACATCCTCGGAAACCTTCTCTGCACCCTCTCCAAATCGTCCTCAGCGTTTTTGTAATGTGGTGACCAGAGTTTTGCACCGTTTTCGAAATGCGGCTAAATCAAAATCTTGTACAAATTTAAAACTACCAGTCTGCTCTTATGCTCAACTGCACGTCCGGTGAAGGCAAGCATACCATATGCCGTCTTGACCGCTCTATCCACCTGTGCAGCCACCTTCACGGTAAAATAGACCTGAACACCCAGATTTCTCTTGCTCATCAACATTTCCGAAGGCTCTTCCGTTTACAGTATCGTTCGCTGTGGAATTAGATTCTCCAAAATACATCACCTCACATTTGTCAGGATTGAACTCCAACTGCCACTACTCTGCCCAACTCTCCAGGCTGAGACGGACAAATGCTGTCTCATCCCGTAATGAACATGTCGTTCCTTGTTTAATGGCGACAGTGCAGTAAAATTTATTAAGCATAGAACGATATGTTTTGTATTTCATGAGAGGTTTTGATGGGGGCATTGCAGATGGAGCTTTAATCTGTACAGAACACCACACTATACCTGCCCTGAAACTGGCTGATTGCGACATTGACATGGGAGATCCAAATGTGCTCCATTTGTGTCCTAGGAGTGTTTGATGGGAACAGTATAAGAGGAAGCATTAAGTTTGAACTAACACCGTGTTGTACCTCTCCTAGATGATTTTTATGGAGACAGGGTATGGCATGTTTCAATGAATACTCAACTCCATGTTGAGCATGACCCAGGCATACATAAATGGCTCGTGTGGGGAAAGGTTTAACCCCATGCTGTGCCTGTCCTGGGAGTGTTTGATGTGGACAGTGCAGCGTGAGTTTCATTCTAACCACCGTCCGTTTTCGAGCAGTAGTTGGTTGGCACAGTGTGCGATGTGATTTCATCAACTCGTACCCATGCTGACCCGGGCCTGTGTTTTAGACAAAGGCCAGTACAGCAGGAAGTCTCCTTCATATCGAAGTCGATGCCTTAGCTATTCTGGCATACATGAGATGGAAAGTGCTCAATTACCGTTATTCTTTCTCTGGCACTTTGCTGAAAGTGTCCTGTAAGTATGTGATGGACATTAATACAGATGGAGCTTTATTATCTTCCCAATATCGCACTTAGCTGCCCTTCAATGTTTCATGGGGCTCGTGTAGACAGAACTTTAAAAAGTATCGACCCCGTTACGTACCTACCCTGAGATTGTTTAATGGGCACAGAGTAACAGAATACCCAACATGTATCAAAAGCTGTTCTGTATCTGTCCAGATAGAGCTTGACGAAGACAAGAGCTGAGGATTTAATTTGTACCCAACCAGATGACAGCAGAGAATGAGCTTTAACTTGTATTTTAAATTGTCTTCACCCCCTCCTTAGAATGTTTGATATGAACAGCTTTGAGGAAGCTTTAACTTGTTTTTACCCCAATGGTGTACGTTCCCATAAGTGTTCGACGGTTGCCGTGTCGTCTGCTTTACTCTGTATCGAATGCTGTGGGTATCTCAAACCCTGGGAGTGTTTGATGGAGGAGAGCATCGATGAAGGTGATTTCAATGCAACAGCATGCTGTATGTGTCTGAATATGTTACTCAATATTGTTCCTGTCCCAATGGATTTCTTGCTGGAAGTTTGTGTGTTGATTTAATCAATACCTCAGTGTATGCTGAACACAGACTGGGAACGTGAAAATACCGAGTGTAGTAGGAGCTTTACTCTGTGTCTACCTCCGTTCTGTAAGCATCCTTCAGTGTTCCCGCAGCTTTATTCTGTCTCTCATCCCGGTATGCATCTGTTTTAGAGTGTTTTGGGGGGGAAATAGACTGAGCTTTACTCTGTATCTCACACTGAACAGTCTCTGTCCAGGAAGTCCTTGACAGATAAAGTGCGTGGTGTGAATTGTTCAATGACTAACACATGCCAAACATGTCCCGCAAATTTGACCATTGACCAGTGTATTTGGAGATTCACGTTTCTATCTAGCTCGGTCTGTTCCAGTTCTGGGACGGTTTGATGGGGACAGGAATAGTGGAAATTCAATTAACATCTAACCTTGTGCTGAAACTGCCTTGAGATTGGTTGATGACGACAGTGTAAATGAAGATATTAATCTAAAACTAACGCTGTGCTGTGCCTGTGCTTCAGTGGTTGATATAGGCAGGGTGGGCTGATGATTTAAGGAATATAAAACCCTTCAGTGAACATGGTTTGGAAATTTGAAAAGGGGGTTCACTCTGTATTTAAGCCCGTGCTGCACCTGTCCTGGAGTGTTTGTTTAATAACAGTGTAGATGATGATCCAAACATATATTGTACCTGTGCTGGGAATATTTGATGCGGCAAGTATGAAGGGAGTTTTAATTTGAGAGTTGTGCTGCGTATGTCCTAGGAGTATTCGGTGGGGCACAGAGTCGACAGAGCTGTACTGACAGTTTAAAAGCATGAAAGTAGTCTTACTTTCAGAATAAAGGTTTAGAGGCTGGACATGTTCCGAGTATTAGAAAAAGTACTCGGTTTCAGGTGCGCTACTTATGCCCCATAAGTTCTATTCAATACCTAAGCATGTGATGTAACTGTCATTTAGCGTTTGATGTGGTCAGTGCAGAACGTGATGAAGTTGCTCCGTCAAAGAGAGATTTTCGTTCTCGTCTTCTTGAACTAGTGTCCCAATGACAGAGTTGCCGAAATATCTGAATTGGCTACTTTAATAATGACTAACAGATACTACCTCAGGAAACAATCAGGGAATTTTTTTTTAGATTTGGTTGATTTTTAAAACATTTGTGCGATGAAAGAAAAGTGACCAGTCCTCCCAGTTCAGCGTTTTATTTTTTATTGGTTTAGGTTTAATGCTCCAGGTCAAGGAAAGCTGCTGTGGAAAAAGGTTGCTGGATTATCAGAGATTTTCTTACTGATTCTGTCTTACATTTCTCTCCTGTGTTTGACTATACCTGTTTTCCAAGGAGTGTGGATGTTCGAAATTGCAACAGCGCCATTAAGTTGCAATAGAGTCAATTTTGTTTTTATATATTTTAAGTCATTCTATATTCTGCTGAATTTTGCATGTGTGTCATTCTTCACTTTGTAAATACCTTCTGCTGCTTTTATAAACCAGAGTAGCTTGACAACCCACATTACTCTTGGAATAGCCACCTTACATTTGTTTAAAAAGCTAAAGAAATTCCGGTCTGGGCGATCTTCTTGTAATGTTTTGAGGAGCTCTGATTTGGTCCATAGCAAGAGTGAGTTTCAATTTAACTCAGATACTGTGGCTCACTTGTCCCGAGTGTGCTTCATGTCGGAGAGTTTAGATGTTTTTTTAACTTGTAACTTATCCAGTGTTGTTCCTGTCCTGGGAGTCCTTGCTGCAGACATTGCTGATCTGATTTACTCATGCTGAACGTGGTCAGAAATTCTAGAGAGGTTCATTTAGGTGTGGCTTTTCTGTGTATCGAAACCGGTACTGTCCATATCCTGGTAAGAAGATGGAGACAGTGCATTATGAGAATTGTTCCGCATCTAACCATTTTATACATCAGTCCCATTTACCTGGATGAGTGCAGATTCACCCCTGATCCACTGACCGCTCAGTAGTAGCAACGACTACGTTCTATCACGTGGTCTGCAGAAATTCATCAAGGATCCTTCCATCGTACGTTTCAATTTAATGGCACATTATATGTTTACCTTCTGTTCCAAAGCACTCACTATCCTTTCATGAAAATATGTCGCTGTTCAATCAATGTCACTGGTTTAATAGCCTCCCTTATCGCATTCTAAGTCTTCCCATAGCTTACAGGCCACAACAGTTCAAGAAGGCAACTCACCAACACCTTTTCAGGGGAAACCAGGGAAAGGACAATCAATACTGGTCTAACCAGCAATGCCTTCGTCTCATAATTAATTAGAAATAAAAAAAGAGCAAACATTTCTCATGTCAGACACAGGTCTGGGTTTCGCGAATGAAGGCTAATCGGGTCCAGTCAGTTCCTTGGTTGTTGTGAACAGTGAATAGGATATTTTTTTGAAATATATTGCTAGTCTGGCAGAGGAAAGACCTACGTACCTAGCATGACATGTACACTGAGTATCATTTCCCACATTACTGAGCTGTGAGATGGACAGAAGAATTTAAAAGGTATTCGTACCTGGAATCGAGAACATTTGGGGACAATGGTAATGTTGCCATGAAAATTATTATATGTGAATATTAGCACATTACTGTTATACAAGGAATGTGTAATGGTACGTTTCCAAGTCCATGCATTTAATATTAGTTTGACTTTGGATAAGCAAAAATGAGGGATTATCCAAAGATGACATGCCATTCGGTGGTGTGGAGGACCACTGCTTAGCACTGCTGCATTACAGCACCAGGACCCTGGTTCGATGCCAGCCTGAGTGTAGTTTGCATATTCTCCCCGTGTCTACACGTGTTTCCTCCCACAATCTTAAGATGTATAGTTGAGTTGAATTGGCCATGTTAAAATGCGCATAGTGTTCAGAGTTGTGTAGCTTGGCTCCATTAATCAGAGGATAAAATAGGGAAATGCGTCTGGGTGGATTACACTTTGGAGGGTTGATGTTTACTTCTTGGGCCGAAGGGCCTGTTTCCACACTATTGGGATTCTGTTTCTTTAAATACATAAATGATGTGATTTTCCTGTTAATATTTAGGACAATACTGAACACATTTATTTTTAAAATTTAATCTTGAGTCAGAAACAAGGATGTTGACCTGGCAATATGCTTGGCCATGAATGTGGCTACAAGGTTCTGTTTTGGCACTGACATTGTCGAAATGACGTGCACTGGATATTGTTTATGAGGAACACAATTTCAGTAAAAATGCGCTGAACGGGTCTATCACCTTCATACCTCCTTCATTTAGGATCAGATCCAAGGTACACATTTGCAGAGCCTCGGTGATGCAACAGAAGTCATCAGTAGCAATAAACTTGTGAAGCATGGTTTTCTGGAAAGTCATTTTTATGACTGTGAGACAATGTTTGAATCTGAACTGATCCCAGTGCCAGTCGATTTCCAGTCTTCCCTATACACTTCCCAGTTGATCAGGGATGTCCTTAACTGCTCGGTTGCGAGTGGTTGTGTGAATAATCGTCCAGAACAAGTCTGGAAGCTTTCTGGACAAATATGGGAGATGCCCCCTGTGTTGGAGTCAGTGGTGGAGCCCAGTTGTACTGAAACTGAATGCAACCTGTTTAAAATCGATTTTCAATGTATTTGCTGATGGTAAAATGGTGTGTACACTGATCTGAACATGAATCAGTTGTTTACGGTGTTTGCTAACTTCTGTAATAGTTCACGGTGTATTCTGGTAATTTAATTATTGATCACTGCAATTGCCTTCAACTGAAAAATAAAACAAAATCGTTTTATTTGAAAATAAGTCTGAAATAGAGTGTTATTAACTCTATCATGGAAAGTGTAAAACTGGACGCCTGAATATTTCTCCCAGAGAGATCAAGCAACAGTCGGACCATTGTCTGCAGTGTCACATTCTGTCAACTTGAGTGTTTCCCAGACAGCGCCATCCCCATATCATTAAGGTTTAAAGCATGGCAACACGCCCTTCGGCCCAACATGTCGTTGCTGGTCAGTTTTCAAAGCTAAACTTCTCTCACGTGACTGCGCTGAATTCATATCCTTCCATCCCTAACTGATCCATGTACCTGTCAAAACCTTCCTTATAAGACAAAATTGTACTCGCTTTCCAATTTAGTTAGCATCATAATAATCTTTTTCTCCACTCTTTCCACTTTAATGATATTCTCTCTGCAGGACAGTACTAAACACAATTCTCCAAATGTAGCTTCATCCATGTTTTGCAAAACTGCAAAAAGGCGAACCAAATCGTCTTCTCAATGGTTCCACCAACGAAGCATGCCAAAAGGCTCCTTCACAGTCTCTTGACCTGTGATTCCAATTTCAATTAACTGTGAATCGACACCGCTGGATCCCATTGTTCTGCAGCACTCATCAGTGCTGTATCATTGACTGTTGCTACGACACAGCGGGAAACCGCTCTGTTAATTATACCAGACACACACAAAAACTCACTTCACCTCGTTATCTATTCAAGCAATAGAGAGCTCACCAAATTTCACTGATTAACAAAAATATCGGCTCATCTCAGTGGTTCGATATTCTCAAAGATTCAAAGTCACATTTGATTGTGTTTAGTATTCTGGGGCATTATTTCAACAGTTGGCAAATTCAAATGGTGGTTAAAACAACTGAGGTATCCAGTTGACAGCCAATTGCTTCATATATTCAACTTTCCAATACAGTTATTTACAGGTGCTTCATGGTTTTCAGCTGTCACACTAACTTAAAATTCGAACCCATACCGTCAAGTTCATAACACCTCCACCATTTAAAAAAAAACCTTCATAATGAAAAAGTGGCTTCACTTTTCTCTCGAATTCTTAATCGTATTCGCATGAAATACGTTGGACATTCTTCAAAATTTGTATATATGTAGTATATATAGGTATCTGTTCAAACTTCTTTCCTTTAAGTTCGCAATAACGCATCTACTATCACAATGTATATGCAATGTATACTATATGCAACATGTGAGATTTGGAAAGTAATTTCTGTAACTTAAGACCCCAATGACATAGTCTCATTTCATTTTCTAAAAATCGTTCCAAATATGTAAGAAACTTGTGATCCGAGTACAAAACCGCCTCTGACACATTGTTCATCATATAAACATTAAAATGTTGTATGGCCATTAGCAAACTCAATATCTTCGTTTCGATGGCATAGTATTTTTGCCGGTGGGTGTTGAGTTTCTTTGAAAGGCAACCAAATGACAGTTCAATTCCATCATCATCGACCTTTAGCAGTGTACATGCACTCCTATATCGCTAGCATCGAATGTAACCTTGAGGGGTTTTGAAACGTTTGATGCAGCTAAAGCTGATGCCGTCGTTAATAATGCGATTGCATTGTCAAATTCTTTTTGGCATTGCTCTGTCCACCGAACTTGTGTGTTGTTCTTCAACAAATCTGTTAATGGTGTCACTGTGCTCCTGAAGTTTGCAAAAATGTGCGGTCGAATGCGCTCAGTTCGAAAAAAAAAACCGAAGCACTTCTTTCTTCCAGGTCGGCTGTGGTATTTCAGCGATGGTTTTCGTCTTTGCATGCATTTGGACCAATCTACCAAGACCGAAGTTATGTTCCAAGGATGTCACCGCTGCCTCTACGAATTCTGTTTTCTTTAGGTTTATTACTTGTTTTGCTTCTCTTCAGCGTTTAAAGAGATCTGCCAACTGCACTATGTGACTTTCTAGGACTCATTGACAATCACTATATAATGTAGACAGAAGGCCTACGTTGTTAATGCAGTCACAAATCTGTTCATGAGTCTTTGGAAAGTGGTTGGTGCTTCCTTCCTTCCAATGAGCATCATTTTGAATTGATATCACCTATTTGGATTGACAAATGCGAACATTCCTTTCACTTTCTTGGATAAAGCTACCTGCTAATAACCACGGAGGGAGTCAACATTTGTGATTCAACTGGCTAGTCCAACATCCTCTCAATGGTCCTCCAAAATGGGTATTGTGTATAAGTCAGATATTGATACGACGTTAATCTTCCGGTAATACACACAACATCATTGAATCCCCGCAAGTTTGAACGAACTTGATTGGCGAACTCCACCCAGTCTGACTCAGTTTGATGATACCTTTCTTGAATATCGCATTCTCTTCGGTCTGGCCCTGTGTGGTTTTGACAGCATTAAGCCTGTAGGCGTGTTGCTTTGTCGGAACAGAATTTCTGACGTCTACCTCAGACATAATAGCATTCGTCCTCCACATCATACTTCTCCATATGTACTGATACTGCTGCAACATCCTGTCATCTGGGTTCTTTGCTCGTGAGGAAGGTAGCTCAATAAGCAACAACATTACTAACGGACTTCCTCATTGTTTAATTAATTTTGAGACATATCAAAGTCCAGAACGTCTCAATTTGATTCCTCAGAAGGTGGGTCACCAATTTCACCAGTTCCGTCTCACTGATTTCAACATATTCACATGACATAAGCGAAACAAGTATTTTTACGACATGGCTTTATTACCAGATAGATTACCTGCTCAGCTATTTCTCAATTTGCTAGGGACAATTAAAATTGGCTTTGAATGGATTTCTACCACTAGTAACAACTCAAATACATCATGCCCTCAGGAAAACGTCCGAATTTCAGAGT